>NW_026057578.1:95790824-95984926 GCF_023721935.1 Panthera uncia
CATATATATATGTATATATACATATATATATATGTGTATATATGTATATATACATATGTATACACACACACACACACACACACACACACCGCATTGCATATATTCATGTATTGATGGTCACTTGGATTGTTTCCAGATTTTGACTGTTGTGAGCAAAGCTGCAAAACTGCAGTGAACATTGGCATTCAAGCATCAGTGTGAGTCCCTTTTTTCATTCTTTTGGAGATATATGAATAGAATTGCTTGGGATAATTCTGTTTCACTTTTTAGGAAACCACTAATTTTTTTTCCCATAGTGCCTACATCTTTTTACATTCCCACCGACAATGTATTCAGGTTCCAATTTCTCCACATTCTCATCACCACTTGTTTTTTCCCTTTAAAAAAAATTATAGCCATTCTAACAAATGTGAAGTGGTATTTTTTGTGCTCAAGGTATCTGTCTTGAATTCAGCATATCGAATATGTATGCATATAAAATTACATGTGTGTACAAATTTATATTTTATATACATGTATCTATATGTATAAAACTATATATTCAGAATTATATACACATGTATACAATTTGATCTTTAATTCAAATCAGACTAATTCTTATGGCCCAGAAATTCTTCCCCTATGTGTATGCTCAGAACTAATTTGTAACATTTTTAATAAGCAGCAAAACTTTTCTGGCTGTTGAAAACTAAATTGTGGTTATTCATGGAAGGAAATGCTACACAAGAATGAACTAGCTACTGCTACTATAACTTCAAAACAATGGGGGAAACAGCATGCTGAAAGTAAGAAGCTAGAGAGGAGGGAAGATGGCGGCGTAGGAGGACGCTGGGCTCACTGCGCGTCCTGCCGATCACTTAGATTCCACCTACACCTGCCTAAAGAACCCAGAAAACCGCCAGAGGATTAGCAGAACGGAGTCTCCAGAGCCAAGCGCAGACGAGAGGCCCACGGAAGAGGGTAGGAAGTGCGGCGAGGCGGTGTGCGCTCCACGGACTGGCGGGAGGGAGCCGGGGCGGAGGGGCGGCTCGCCGGCCAAGCAGAGCCCCCGAGTCTGGCTGGCAAAAGCGGAGGGGCCGGACAGACTGTGTTCCGACAGCAAGCGCGACTTAGCGTCTGGGAGGTCATAAGTTAACAGCTCTGCTCGGAAAGCGGGAAGGCTGGAGGACAAAGGGAGGGAGAGCTGCTGAGCCCCCGGACGGCAGAGCTCAGCTTGGCGGGGAACAAAGGCGCCAGCGCCATCTCCCCCGCCCATCCCCCAGCCAAAATCCCAAAGGGAACCAGTTCCTGCCAGGGAACTTGCTCGCTCCGCGCAAACACCCAACTCTGTGCTTCTGCGGAGCCAAACCTCCAGCAGCGGATCTGACCCCTTCCCGCTGCCACCGGGCCCCTCCTGAAGTGGATCACCTAAGGAGAAGCGAGCTAAGCCTGCCCCTCCCGCCCCCGTGCACCTTGCCTACCCACCCCAGCTAATAGGCCAGATCCCCAGCACCACAAGCCTGGCAGTGTGCAAGTAGCCCAGACGGGCCACGCCACCCCACAGTGAATCCCACCCCTAGGAGAGGGGAAGAGAAGGCACACACCAGTCTGACTGTGGCCCCAGCGGTGGGCTGGGGGCAGACATCGGGTCGGACTGCAGCCCCGCCCACCAACTCCAGTTATACACCACAGCACAGGGGAAGTGCCCTGCAGGTCCTCACCACTCCAGGGACTCTCCAAAATGACCAAACGGAAGAATTCCCCTCAGAAGAATCTCCAGGAAATAACAACAGCTAATGAAGTGATCAAAAAGGATTTAAATAATATAACAGAAAGTGAATTTAGAATAAAGTCATAAAATTAATCGCTGGGCTTGAAAACAGTATACAGGACAGCAGAGAATCTCTTGCCACAGAGATCAAGGGACTAAGGAACAGTCACGAGGAGCTGAAAAGCGCTTTAAACGAAATGCAAAACAAAATGGAAACAACGACAGCTCGGATTGAAGAGGCAGAGGAGAGAATAGGTGAACTAGAAGATAAAGTTATGGAAAAAGAGGAAGCTGAGAGAAAGAGAGATAAAAAAATCCAGGAGTATGAGGGAAAAATTAGAGAACTAAGTGACACACTAAAAAGAAATAATATACGCATAATTGGTATCCCAGAGGAGGAAGAGAGAGGGAAAGGTGCTGAAGGGGTACTTGAGCAAATTATAGCTGAGAACTTCCCTGAACTGGGGAAGGAAAAAGGCATTGAAATCCAAGAGGCACAGAGAACTCCCTTCAGACGTAACTTGAATCGATCTTCTGCACGACATATCGTAGTGAAACTGGCAAAATACAAGGATAAAGAGAAAATTCTGAAAGCAGCAAGGGATAAACGTGCCCTCACATATAAAGGGAGACCTATAAGACTCGTGACTGATCTCTCCTTTGAAACTTGGCAGGCCAGAAAGGCTTGGCACGATATCTTCAGTGTGCTAAACAGAAAAAATATGCAGCCGAGAATCCTTTATCCAGCAAGTCTGTCATTTAGAATAGAAGGAGAGATAAAGGTCTTCCCAAACAAACAAAAACTGAAGGAATTCATCACCACTAAACCAGCCCTACAAGAGATCCTAAGGGGGATCCTGTGAGACAAAGTACCAGGGACATCACTACAAGCATAAAACATACAGACATCACAATGACTCTAAACCCGTATCTTTCTATAATAACACTGAATGTAAATGGATTAAATGCGCCAACCAAAAGACATAGGGTATCAGAATGGATACAAAAACAAGACCCATCTATTTGCTGTCTACAAGAGACTCATTTTAGATCTGAGGACACCTTTAGATTGAGAGTGAGGGGATGGAGAACTATTTATCATGCTACTGGAAGCCAAAAGAAAGCTGGAGTAGCCATACTTATATCAGACAAACTAGACTTTAAATTAAAGGCTGTAACAAGAGATGAAGAAGGGCATTATATAATAATTACAGGGTCTATCCATCAGGAAGAGCTAACAATTATAAATGTCTATGCGCCAAATACCGGAGCCCCCAGATATATAAAACAATTACTCATAAACATAAGCAACCTTATTGATAAGAATGTGGTCATTGCAGGGGACTTTAACACCCCACTTACAGAAATGGATAGATCATCTAGACACACAGTCAATAAAGAAACAAGGGCCCTGAATGATACATTGGATCAGATGGACTTGACAGATATATTTAGAACTCTGCATCCCAAAGCAACAGAATATACTTTCTTCTCGAGTGCACATGGAACATTCTCCAAGATAGATCATATACTGGGTCACAAAACAGCCCTTCATAAGTTTACAAGAATTGAAATTATACCGTGCATACTTTCAGACCACAATGCTATGAAGCTTGAAATCAACCAGAGGAAAAAGTCTGGAAAACCTCCAAAAGCATGGAGGTTAAAGAACACCCTACTAACGAATGAGTGGGTCAACCAGGCAATTAGAGAAGAAATTAAAAAATATATGGAAACAAACAAAAATGAAAATACAACAATCCAAACGCTTTGGGACGCAGCGAAGGCAGTCCTGAGAGGAAAATACATTGCAATCCAGGCCTATCTCAAGAAACAGGAAAAATCCCAAATACAAAATCTAACAGCACACCTAAAGGAAATAGAAGCAGAACAGCAAAGGCAGCCTAAACCCAGCAGAAGAAGAGAAATAATAAAGATCAGAGCAGAAATAAACAATATAGAATCTAAAAAAACTGTAGAGCAGATCAACGAAACCAAGAGTTGGTTTTTTGAAAAAATAAACAAAATTGACAAACCTCTAGCCAGGCTTCTCAAAAAGAAAAGGGAGATGACCCAAATAGATAAAATCATGAATGAAAATGGAATTATTACAACCAATCCCTCAGAGATACAATTATCAGGGAATACTATCAAAAATTATATGCCAACAAATTGGACAACCTGGAAGAAATGGACAAATTCCTAAACACCCACACTCTTCCAAAACTCAATCAGGAGGAAATAGAAAGCTTGAACAGACCCATCACCAGCGAAGAAATTGAATCGGTTATCAAAAATCTCCCAACAAATAAGAGTCCAGGACCAGATGGCTTCCCAGGGGAGTTCTACCAGACGTTTAAAGCAGAGATAATACCTATCCTTCTCAAGCTATTCCAAGAAATAGAAAGGGAAGGAAAACTTCCAGACTCATTCTATGAAGCCAGTATTACTTTGATTCCTAAACCAGACAGAGACCCAGTAAAAAAAGAGAACTACAGGCCAATATCTCTGATGAATATGGATGCAAAAATTCTTAATAAGATACTAGCAAATTGAATTCAACAGCATATAAAAAGAATTATTCACCATGATCAAGTGGGATTCATTCCTGGGATGCAGGGCTGGTTCAACATTCGCAAATCGATCAACGTGATACATCACATTAACAAAAAAAAAGAGAAGAACCATATGATCCTGTCAATCGATGCAGAAAAGGCCTTTGACAAAATCCAGCACCCTTTCTTAATAAAAACCCTTGAGAAAGTCGGGATAGAAGGAACATACTTAAAGATCATAAACGCCATTTACGAAAAGCCCACAGCTAACATCATCCTCAACGGGGAAAAACTGAGAGCTTTTTCCCTGAGATCAGGAACACGACAGGGATGCCCACTCTCACCGCTGTTGTTTAACATAGTGCTGGAAGTTCTAGCATCAGCAATCAGACAACAAAAGGAAATCAAAGGCATCAAAATTGGCAAAGACGAAGTCAAGCTTTCGCTTTTTGCAGATGACATGATATTATACATGGAAAATCCGATAGACTCCACCAAAAGTCTGCTAGAACTGATACATGAATTCAGCAAAGTTGCAGGATACAAAATCAATGTACAGAAATCAGTTGCATTCTTATACGCTAACAATGAAGCAACAGAAAGACAAATAAAGAAACTGATCCCGTTCACAATTGCACCAAGAAGCATAAAATACCTAGGAATAAATCTAACCAAAGATGTAAAAGATCTGTATGCTGAAAACTATAGAAAGCTTATGCAGGTAATTGAAGAAGATATAAAGAAATGGAAAGACATTCCCTGCTCATGGATTGGAAGAATAAATATTGTCAAAATGTCAATACTACCCAAAGCTATCTACACATTCAATGCAATCCCAATCAAAATTGCACGAGCATTCTTCTCGAAACTAGAACAAGCAATCCTAAAATTCATATGGAACCACAAAAGGCCCCGAATAGCCAAAGTAATTTTCAAGAAGAAGACCAAAGCAGGAGGCATCACAATCCCAGACTTGAGCCTCTACTACAAAGCTGTCATCATCAAGGCAGCATGGTATTGGCATAAAAACAGACACATAGACCAATGGAATAGAATAGAAACCCCAGAACTAGACCCACAAACGTATGGCCAACTCATCTTTGACAAAGCAGGAAAGAACATCCAATGGAAAAAAGACAGTCTCTTTAACAAATGGTGCTGGGAGAACTGGACAGCAACATGCAGAAGGTTGAAACTAGACCACTTTCTCACACCATTCACAAAAATAAACTCAAAATGGATAAAGGACCTGAATGTGAGACAGGAAACCATCAAAACCTTAGAGGAGAAAGCAGGAAAAGACCTCTCTGACCTCAGCCGTAGCAATCTCTTACTCGGCACATCCCCAAAGGCAAGGGAATTAAAAGCAAAAGTGAATAACTGGGACCTTATGAAGATAAAAAGCTTCTGCACAGCAAAGGAAACAACCAACAAAACTAAAAGGCAACCAACGGAATGGGAAAAGATATTTGCAAATGACACATCGGACAAAGGGCTAGTATCCAAAATCTATAAAGAGCTCATCAAACTCCACACCCGAAAAACAAATAACCCAGTGAAGAAATGGGCAGAAAACATGAATAGACACTTCTCTAAAGAAGACATCCGGATGGCCAACAGGCACATGAAAAGATGTTCAACATCGCTCCTCATCAGGGAAATACAAATCAAAACCACACTCAGATATCACCTCACGCCAGTCAGAGTGGCCAAAATGAAGAAATCAGGAGACTATAGATGCTGGAGAGGATGTGGAGAAACAGGAACCCTCTTGCACTGTTGGTGGGAATGCAAATTGGTGCAGCCACTCTGGAAAGCAGTGTGGAGGTTCCTCAGAAAATTAAAAATAGACCTACCCTATGACCCAGCAATAGCACTTCTAGGAATTTATCCAAGGGATACAGGAGTACTGATGCATAGGGGCACTTGTACCCCAATGTTTATAGCAGCACTCTCAACAATAGCCAAATTATGGAAAGAGCCTAAATGTCCATCAACTGATGAATGGATAAAGAAATTGTGGTTTATATACATAATGGAATACTACGTGGCAATGAGAAAAAATGAAATATGGCCTTTTGTAGCAACGTGGATGGAACTGGAGAGTGTGATGCTAAGTGAAATAAGCCATACAGGGAAAGACAGATACCATATGTTTTCACTCTTATGTGGATCCTGAGAAACGTAACAGAAACCCATGGGGGAGGGGAAGGAAAAAAAAAAAAAAAGAGGTTAGAGTGGGAGAGAGCCAAAGCATAAGAGACTGTTAAAAACTGAGAACAAACTGAGGGTTGATGGGGGGTGGGAGGGAGGGGAGGGTGGGTGATGGGTATTGAGGAGGGCACCTTTTGGGATGAGCACTGGGTGTTGTATGGAAACCAATTTGACAGTAAATTTCTTATATTAAAAAATTAAAAAAAAATGAAAGTAAGAAGCTACATGTGAAATAGTATGGGCAATGTAATGCTACTTACGTTTCAAAAATAAGCAAAAATATATCATGTTAGAAATAGGGACAGATTTTTTTTTCCTTTAACCTTAGGTGGCTAGTGCCCGGAAGATGCTATAATGAGTGGTTTTGGAGTGCTGGTCATGTTCCGTCTCTTGATCTAGGTGCTGATTCCTTCGGTGTGTTCACTTTTTCAATATTCATCAAGTTATGCACCTAACAGTTTTTGCACTTTTCTTTATAGACTTGTTGTAATTAACAAAAGAAATAAAGAGACAAAGATGCAATAGTTTTCTAGTTGATACAGGAAAATTTTCATGGACTTTTTAAAAAATTGAGTAACATGAATTCAAACCTTCGCCCAGTCCTACACCAGACATGGGCATGGAGTATTGTATATCAAATATCAATGCCTCAGTCAGTATAACTGTAAGACTGGGGAATATATATTTCCATGAAGTGTGTTTTAATGATCCATATGATGTATAGATCTTATTTATGCCATTAATACACATTTATAAATGCTGTTTCCCTCTCCACCCACCATATTTGTTATGCTGCAAAGCTGAGGTTATTGTGTTGAGTAGTTAAAATGATGAAATTATAATATCATCTTGCAATCAGATAGAACATTAATAATTTCTCTAACAGGAAATTCAGAGAATCTTTTCATTTTCTTATTCAAAATAGCCAAAATATGTGCATATTCTTTTTTAAATGAAAGTTTTTTTTTATGATTTCATGAAGTATCATTAACTATAACTTATAGAAAGAAAAAATTTATATTGGGAATTTGACTTAACATAGTGAACATACAGGTAATAGATGTTAAAAATACATCAAAGAGAAATTATAAATTGAGTTTCAACTGAAAGATACTAATCCAGTATTATTTTCTCCACAACTGTTATTGTGCAAAAAAAAAAAAAAAAAAAAAAAAATTGGTGTGTTACATAAAATGTAAGTTTAAAAAGTCCAAGAAAAATCATGGTTATAGTAACTAAAATATGGTCAGTATATAAAGGTGGCCATATAGTATTGCCCCAAGAAACCAAATAAGGAGCTTATCATAGTAGAATTGAATTTAACTTGGTTGTTATAGATGATAGGGCTCCTGAAAGCACTTTTAATATTCTAATTTCTAACATTCCACACTATCTCATTTAACTCACACACAGACCTATACTGTATATATGACACATGATAGTGTTCCAATTTTTAGATATAAAAACTGAGACCTGGATAATTAAACTTTCAAAGACCCCACAGTCAGTAAGGCAGACTTTGAGCCAAGGTCTTCTTATTCCTAAGCAGTTTCTAGTCAGCTGTAATTTCTGAGTTTTCCTATTTGGAACTCAAACACCTTTTGGCTCATTAAATATGCAGGTTTTTAAATCACACTCAGTCAGCCCCCAAGGATTCTGAATAATTAATGCAGATTTCTGCGACAGGAATCTGAATTTTCACCAGTTGTTGATTCTATAGTGGTTACTCTGTGGATCACATTTTGAGAAACAATGTTGATCTGGTCTTCATTTTTTTTTTTTTTTTACCTCAATTCCTTGCCTTGTGCTGCCCAGTGCTGCAGACACTGGCAGGAGATTACATGGTGAGAGGAAGAGAAAATGGAGTGTCCTGCTGCCCCACCTCACCCTGTGGCCCTGACAGTCCTGGTATATGTTTGGGTAGGGTCTTCACAGTTCCACCTCCCACCTGAGGGCTACACACTGTTTCCATCTTCTACCAGTTGACTCTTGAGCCCTGGGCTCTAGGAACTCCTTCCCTTTGTCCTTATATTCCTAGGAGTGAAAGTTTCCCTTGCTGTTGCTCGTGTTTGGGTTGCGATATGCTCCCCTTTTTGGCTTCTTTGCTGTTCCCTCAGGATTTGAACCAACTCCCTGTGCTAAGTGTCATCTATTTTAAATACTAAGAGTGAGTTTCTCATTTCCAGTTTGGACCCTGACAGATATAAGTGCCATGATTTTTGTCCAAATGAAGCTAATTTATGATTCTAAATGTCAACTGAGTCAGTTGATCTACCAGCAGGGTCACGAGAATCTAATTGGTCACATGGAGCCAATCTAGGAGTATAAGGGTTAAACAGAAATGTTCCTAAGACAGATCCTACTGAATTAGCAACTACAGACTTTATTTGTTCATTTACATATGTATTTATTAAAGTACAAAGTTAGTACTAAGGTGGATAAAAGACCAAAAATATGGTGAAAGTCCTGGTTGATTGTTCTTGCTCACTAGGATTGCTACACAAAAGCAAGCTAATGAGAAAAGATTGAAAGACTGGAGGAACTAGGTTCATTAAATCTTTTAGGAGTCCACCATCATAGTTTGTCTTGAGACTCCATGGAGGAGACATAAATTCAAAACCCCAAGCCTTTTATTTTTAATTTCTATTTTATGCGGCAGAGAAGATACTAGACTAGAAAAGTGAAGTTCTTGCTTCTTGTCCCAATTTTGTCACCAACTCACTGAGTGACTTTGGGAGTCACTTTCCCATGTATAAAATGAGTATGGAGTAAGGAGATCTGTTCCTATTACAGAGTATGATTCTTGCTTCTTTTTTGCCTCCTTGGGCAATAAGAAATATTTACCATAAGATCATTCAGTGTTTGTGAAATATGAGACTGTTGAGCATGCCAACAGAAACAAATTAATTAGCTAAATATCCAGTAGAAGATACGCTCTTTACAGAGATTTCTTTCTCTATAGTAATCAGTCCTTTCCCTACTACATTAGCCAGACAACTTGAATTGAGCAGACTACTGATGCAAATTCTTTGAGAGATGATTATATTACATTTGCACCCAAGATGTTTTATTCTAGAGTAAAAGGACTGAGCTTTATACATGTTCATCTTTGAAATGCATTTTTAGGAAATATATTCAAAGCAAAGCTTTGAGAAGATTTAAAGTTCCCTTAATTTATTAGTCATGGTGCACAAAATGTAACTAAATGTAAAATAGTGAGTTTTCTCATTTATCGTTTGGATTCACATATCAATTTTAATTTTTTTGAGTAAATTCTCAAAATTAACAGTGAGGAGAGGACTGAAGAACAAGTGAAATATTCTTCTGTATAGGGAGAAACCCTATATACTGTCAGCTAACCCTGTGATTTCCCTAATCTGACATTTTACCTGGTTTAGGTCTCTGGAATTTTCAGAGGGTCTGACCCATTCAGCATCACTGTTCATTTTTCTTATTGAACTATCAATTTCCTTTGGCTTCTCTAGAGCTTCCCTTAACGGGATTAGTTCCATCATCCATTATTATTCTACATAGTTTCTCATTATTATTTTACACTTATCATCTTGCTTTTCATGTTCTTTAAATCTCTACCTGTTATTATCTTCTTCTTGACATTGTAAGGGGAAACCACACTGCGCTATTGTCCCAAATGCTCCACTGTTCACTCTCCACAACTGCATCTTCTAGGTAGCGAAACTGTTTATACTCCACTTGGAGTCAATTATTGTTAACATTTTGTCATATTTGCTTGAGTGTCATGTGGGTAAATGTCACTTTTCATAGGCCATATATTACTACTTAATTATTAATTTTCAAAATGTAATGTCACTGTTCATCAAATCTATTTGTGTGTGTGTGTGTGTGTGTGTGTGTGTGAGTGTGTTGTCACTTTTGAGTGAATCTTATTCCTTGTAACTCTCTCTTCCTTATCTCCAATTCTGTTGCCCTTATTTGATACTGACCTCCAGGAAAAGTTCAATGCTCTACTCTGTTAAACTCTAAAATTTGCATAGTCACCTCATGATTAGTTTTAATTTTTCTGTGGACACACTTTGATGAGCTAACTAGAAAAGAATTGCTGTGGACCTTTGGGGAATATCTTCTCTTGTGCTGTTTTGTGTTCCTTGGTTTGCATTTTTTTTTTGCATTTAACTTTCCTCCTCATTGGATTAGCAAAATCTGTAGTGTCTAAAGTAAGACCGAAGCAAGCATACTAAGAAGGAGATGTGACATATAAAAGAAGGAATTCCTGTAACTCTATATGATTCATCACTGTTACCTGAAGACTGGATTATGGCCTGGGAACACTGTCTTATGGCAACATTTTTAAGTAATTTTGTTTGTAGCATCCTGTCAGCATGCCTCTAAACTTAAACAGGCATGTAAGCAGTTTTTCAGTGTCAGGGGTTCTGCCAGCAGCCAAACATATTTTGACTAGAGTGCTTACCTCTTTTGTATTCAGGTGTGTTCATTTTTGTTGATGTTTTTCTCCAGGATTTAATCCTTAAGCGCAAAAGTAATGTCATCTTCAAAATTCTAAACTTATTTTTTTTGTTCTTTGTCCCATACTCACTGAGTGACCTTATTTGTTACCACTTCCTCAACTACTATCTCTAGGTCATTAAATTCAAAATCTATAATTGTAATCTGATAACCCTCCCATGAGATAAACTCATTTCATAGTGCCTACTGGACATTTCCATCTGCAAATACAGTAACATTTAATATTTCAGTAAGAGAATTTAGTCTTTTATAAGTAATGTACCATTTCTCCCCCAATTCTTGTATTTATTTATATCTTAATGATACTACAGTCCAACAAGTACCTTAGAATTACAAACAACAAAAAGTAGCAACAAAAAACAATGTACAATATGTCTCTCAACCCTATGTAAATAGTCACATATTTGGTCAATTGTATTTTAGGTGTATCTTTATTTTTCTTTTCTTTTTATTTTTTATTTTTTTCCTCCATTTTGTCATTTGATACTTTTTTTAGTATGAAAGTTATTGTCAAATTGGTTTCCATACAACACCCAGTGCTCATCCCAACAGATGCCCTCCTCAATGCCCAGCACCCACTTTCCCCTCCCTCCCACTCCCCTTCAACCATGAAGCCATTCATTCACCAAGGGTCTTCATTTTCTTGTGCTTGAGCCTCTTAACTGCTCTCCATAGAAATGGATTTATGCCCATTCCAAACCATCTGTCACATTGCTGCCATTTTTTTTTCTAGATTAAAGGTTTATCACATCACTTTTCTGCTTAGAAAGAAAATAAAGAAATGAATGAATACTTCTTTTTGGCTTTCCATTTCCATAGTCATAGGATAAAACCTTTATTCCTGTTCCTGACTACATTTATATTCTCATTTCTTATTATTAGTATAACAGTGAATTTCTCTTCATCACATTGGATAAATCAGACTAACTTTCAGATCAGTAGCTTTGTATTTGCAATGACATTTGCCCCAAATGTCATTCCTCCCTTATATTTATGGCATACTCCTATACATTTTCCAGGATTTAGATAAAAGTAGATCTTCAAAGGATTCTTCTTTAGCAATTGGAGAGAAAGTTAATAGCTCACATATCACATTCAACTGATTTCATGCTAATGACAGATCATACTTATTTAAAGATATTTGGAAATTTAGGGGCACCTGAGTGGCTCAGTCAGTTAAGTGTCCAACTTTGGCTCAGGTCATGATCTCATGGTTCATGGGTTTGGGCCCAGCGTTGGGCTCTGTGCTGACAGCTCCTAGCCTGGAGCCTGCTTCAGATTCTGTGTCTCCCTTTCTCTCTGCTCCTCCCCTGCTCACACTCTGTCTCTGTCTCTGTCTCAAAAATAAATAAACAACAACAACAAAAACCTTTAAGATATTTGGAAATTCAGATGTAAAGATACCACGTTTTCCTTCAACCCATTTACCCATCCTGGATTTATCCAGTTGTAGCAAAAGTCTATTACATAGCCTATACTAGATAGATTATTTATTTATTTATTTATTTATTTTTAATGTTTATTTAGTTTTGAGAGACAGAGACAGAACACGAGCAGGGGAGGGGCACAGAGAGGAGACACAGAAGCCCAAGCAGGCTCCAGGCTCTGAGCCATCAGCACAGAGCCTGACAAGGGGCTTGAACCCACGAGCCGTGAGATCATGACCTGACCTGAAGTCGGAGGCTCAACCAACTGAGCCACCCAGGTGCCCCAAGATAGAATATTTATAACCACACACCTTTAAGTAGAGAAAACCCTATTCTATGACCAAAAGGAATTCTCTTCAATCACAGAAGTGAGATACATTTAAACAAACTTTAAAAGCGTATATATACACAACATAACATCATACAGATGGTATCAAGATAGCTCGGAAAAGAGAGTAATCATCTCTCTTTGGGGTATGACCAGGGAAGGACACCTGTCAGAGGTGATTTCTGATGATAAATATAAAGGATGAATGAGTTTGAACCAAGTATAGGGGACAGCATATAGGATATCCCAGGGACAGAAGCAATATCTGCCTGTTGAGTTAATTGTTATTTTCTATTCAGTCCTTCAACCAACATTTTTGATAGCTATTATATGTAAAGAACATGTGATATTAAGGATTTAGACATACTCTTGAATTCAGAGTTCGCTGTCTAATATCATCACTTAGTATCTAAAAGATATATATCATTCAGTAATGCCCAAATGGTGGGAAGCAACTTTCTTCCCTCCTAATGGTTGGTATGATTTAACAATGAGGCATCAAACGTACTGCAAGCAATTCATTATATGATTGTCTCCCACATTAGCTAACATGAAATTATCGGAAAAAGCTCTGAAACACCCAAAACACACTAAACTACCAAAACAAGAAAGTGATGTCCTACTGGTTGAAATCCCCAAAAGGTTTATTTTCCCCTGGAAGCATGAAGATGAATGGGCTTTCTGATTTTCATCCCAGCACCTGTTCATTCCATTCACCAAGCTGCTTAATCATGTGCTTCAGCCAAAAGAATGACAGGCCATATTTCCTAATATGTTTTAGTAGTTAAAATTACAAAATAGTAGATGTGATTTATTTGACATAGCAACTATAATTTGGGACATTCCCAAATGTTCTGTGGGTTATTTTAGGCAAAAATCATCCTCTGGAAGGTGGAAATGTTTTTGTATGAATCCAGTCAAATTTTGACTGGATGCTCTAAAAGCTAGGAAAGAGAAACCGTTGTTAATAAAATAGTAGTTTTTTTTTTTTTTGTTTGTTTGGTTTTTTTTTGTTTTTTGTTTTTTTTTTTTTGCCATATGCATGTAGCTACTTTGTTTAACAGTGAATTGCTTCTTATATTTTTTCATTGAATAGTTAAGCTGGTTTGCATTCCCTAGACAAATGCTTACTGACTTGAAACTACCTTTTTAAATGTGTGAGGCAGTCACTTTGGCCTGGTAGGAATTAGAGCCCATGTTCAGTTTTATACATTTCATTGTCTGGTCAAGTTCCCGTTGTGTGTGGAGTTTCTCTTGAAGTACATGAGAGCATCTATATAAGAACTGACATGGGAGTGCCTGGGTGGCTCAGTTGGTTAAGCAGTTGACTTCAGTTCAGGTCATGATCTCACAGTCTGTGTGTTCAGGACCCACGTTGGGGTCTGTGCTGACAGCTCAGAGCATGGAGCCTTTTTTGGATTCTGCATCTCCCTTTCCTTCTCTCTCTCTGCCTCTCCTCTGCTTATGCTCCATCTTTCTCTGTCCCTCAAAATAATACATCAACATTGAAAAAATTTAAAAAGAGAGAGAGAACTGACATGGCTTAACAGAGAGAACACCAAAGGTCACAGGCAAGATTCTGCTCATGGCAGGCAAGTACTTTGGTCTCTGAGAATAGCGTGCCAGTTATATTTAAAGAATGAGAAGTAGACACACCAAATAAGCACAAAGATGTTCAGTCAGTCTGGTGGGCTCTGATGATTTGTCCCCACTCAAATTGTCCCATTATAGTTGAGCCAAACTTTTATCAAAATGTCTAAACACAATGAATAAAATATCCCGTTGCCTTGTCAGATGAGTTATAATTCAGTAGTAAACCTACTGTTTGGAGCACATAAGAAAATGTTGTTTTTTTTTTAACTCCCATTCTTTTGCATCATCTTTCTTGCTGTATTACAAAACTATGTTCACTGTACTTTGAAGGTGACCTTCCTATAAATTAGTCATTGTTTGTCTAACTCCTCGACCTCATTAAAATTCTGAAAGCTCCAGTCTAACCAAATTTTGATAATGCCACACAGATTGAAGTAGGAGTTAGAGGCAGTTCTGAGTATTCTTTTATGAGGAGCAGTTAAGGATAAATGTCACATACTTACCAAATCATTGCAAGTTGCAAGTATCTTTAGCAGCTACAAATTCACCTACACACACACACACACACACACACATTGGAGTGGCTATTGTTATTTTTTTAGTAACTTTGTTTTGTCAGATGAGAAAATGCCAACAAATTCGAATATAACCTACAACTGTACATTATAAGCATCCCAAACTTAACAATAATATTCAACCTATAAACAACATGTCAGATTTGATTATCTTATAAAGGGTAGTGATTCCTAGGAGGCCAATCTGAAAGCTGTCTTCTCATTATTCTGACGGATAAAGGTGATAGACGGTTAGTACTGGGTTTTGTCCTCTCAGGTGACAAAGGGAAAGCTTGCCATTGCAGGCCCTTCTTTTCCACTACTATGATTTGGCCTGTTATTTCAAACAGGGAAGTCAATTAACTCAGTGGTTACACAGCATTAATGAAAGGTTTCTGGACAACCTTTGCAACAAAGATGTTTTGATTGCCTCTCTACCTAAATACATCAGTTTATTTGTATCTTCTTTATAATTCCCCATAAGAAGATCATGGCCCAGAAATTAGTTGCTTATCAAGAGTTAATCTAGGAGATTTTATGGAAGAGAAAACATGTGATTTTTGAAATCTGAGACTGGTGCCTGTATTCTCTATCCCCATCAAACACCAAGTGATCTTTCTGTTACTCGCTCTCTTGTATACAGAGGTAGATATAGAAGAGAGATTTGAAGAAGAATGAATTGACAGTGATTTCTCTGCAGGTCCTTAAAAATGCATTATACCTCGTACCTAAATGTGATTGGTATTGACCTTCAACAAATAGGATTAAATTCATAAAAGACGAGCTTCTTCCTTCCTAACAAAACCTGTTCACAAAGAACTGACCTGTGCTGGAAAGAGGCCTAAGTGCAGAATTAGATATTACCAATCTGATCCAAGTTGTTGAATGTTATGACCTTGGACACATCATTACATCTTTCTGAGGCTCATTTCCTACATTAGTAAAATCCAGATATTGGTCCAGCTCCCTTCTATCTTCAACTCATTATGGCTATGTAATTATATGAACACATTTTTACATGGGCTTTCAATTGATATTTTATGCTTTCATTATCACATATCAACTCACAAATAAAGGAATGTGATAAATTATATTATCTGTTAACAAAAATTAAAATAAACTTTTGGGGCACATGGGTGGCCCCATGGTTTTGGCTCTGGTCATGATCTCATGGTTCATGAGTCTGAGCCCTGCATGGGGCTCCATGCTGCCAGGACAGAGCCTGCGTGGGATTCTCTCTCTTCCTCTCTCTCTCTATCCCTACCCTACTCACACTCTCTCAAGATTAAAAACAACGACAACAAAAACAAAACAAAACAAAACAAAAAGCAAAACAAAAAAAACACAAAACTTAAAAACGAAGAAACAGACTTTTAAGGGTCTTGCCCACCACCATCCTTCCCCACCAAGAATGCTTAAATCTGCCCACCAGTAGTGACATTGGGCTTGGTCACATGACTTTCTTTAGCCAGTGAAATGTGAGTAAGGATAACATTAAGCTTTCCATGTGAAATTCATAAGCTTTATAAGCCAGCATGTAGTTTACCACATCCCTTTTTTCTCTGCCAAGAGACCAGTACATTCTAGATTGAGTATGTTTTTTCAGCCTAGGACTAGAGTGAAGTCAGTTGGAGCAAAGCCACATCTGACAGGCAGTAGGCACATGATTAAGCAGGAAATAAGCCCTTGTCATTGTAAACCACTGGGATTTTGGTGTTATTTGTTTCCATTGCATAATGTAACATAAGGTAACTAATCTATAGTTGTATATTTATAAGTAGTGTTCTGCATTTTCTACTTGTCTCAGATTACATAGACATGACTATTTCAACAAATGTATTACTCATATGTCAGAATTAACCATTATTTTTATTATATTAGAAATACCTGTGGTTCCTGTTTAGGATGTTTTCCCCTCCTCTCCCATCCATGCTTCTTGGCCTGATCCACTCACTCCTGCCCCGTGAATATTTGTTGGGTTTGGACAGTGGGTTAATAATAGCAAGAGCCAGAAATTCAGGAAGAGTAAGAGGTCAGTCAGGTAGGTGTCCCCTCCCCAGCCTTCTCCCTCACCATTATGACAGAGGCTGCATTCCACAGGACAAATCCTGTGAGATGGCCGTCCCTATTCTAGGGAGATGAGCTCTGTCTAGGCTCCAGTGACCCAGTTCCCTCTCTTCTTCTATCAGGCCTAAGGTGGTAAATGGCTTCCACTGCTGCCAGTCTCTGGAGGCTTCACTACCCCATGTCTATGCCTTCACCTGCTCATACCTCCTGAATAGCTCCTCAATAATTCTATTGAGTTTGATCTTCAAGCCTGAAGTCTGTTTCCTCTGGGAAACTCAGTACTGTAGTGCCCTATGGATAGTTATTCTTTATGTAGATGAAACATACATAAATAGTATGTTCTCTTTAAGAATGAAATTGGTTTTGAGGTGCCTGGGTGGCTCAGTCAGTTAAGCATCTGACTTGGTATTTGACTCAAGCCATTATTCCAGGGTCATAGGATCAAGCCCGCATCTGGCTCTACGCTTGGTGTGGAACTGCTTAAGATTCTCTCACTCTCTCTCCCTCTGCCCCCCTCACCCGCCTGCGTGCTCTCTAACTAAAAAAAAATTTTTTTAAAGAACAAAATTAGTTTCCGCTATCATTATTCAAATGGATATATTTGAATGATATCCATATTTAAACTTTTTAATCAACCCACTCAGATATATATCACCATTATGTGTCTCCTTTAATCAGATATGCATATTGTCTCTCAATAAAAATTTCTGCCTCTTTTTCACTAGGATTATGTTTTAGATACGTCCATGTATCTTTCTATGTTCTATTGTAGTGGGAATAGGATTTCATTAAATTTTATTTTCTAACTTGTGATTTCTGACATAAAGACACACTACTTTATATAACTCTATTGCGCCCAGTCACTTCCAAACACTTTCCTAAATCATTTTATATAAAATAATTATGGCTTTATTTCTATTCTTGTTTCCACGTCATATTTACATGGGCTAGAACTTCCACAACAGTGACATTTAATGTAGATGCTTCATAGTGATTAAAAGAAAAACCCTAATCTTGCCATAGAAATGGGAACTTCTGTTTTCCTACAAAATCAAGGTCCCTTACACTCTTTTCACTCTTTCCTTGAGAGGAATAACTTTCCCATTATGTGAAAATAGTAAAACCTTCATGTTCCTTGGGCTGTGGTTCCCAGATGACAGAGTCTCATCGTTGAGAAGGCACTGTGGGCGCTGCCCTGGTAGAACATGGATCTGTAAAGCAGACAGTGACCTCTGGGCAGCTGGCTGGTTAATGTATTAAGACTGCATTATGACCTAGATTTCTCCATACATAGGTACTAAAATCTAAGATGAGAAAATAAGATGTCCCTACTTTGGCATTGGTCCCAGTTATATTCTCCAATCCAGTTTAAATTTGGTAACCTATTCTTTGAGAGTCTTCATTCAAAGAACCAATACCCCATCCACATTTTATTCATGATATTTATTTTCTTTATAAACACCAATCCAGCCTGAGAGAAGTAGTAACTAATTTGTTCCAACACACAGCTGCGTTGTTATATGTCTGATTTTAATAGACAGGTCTTTAGCATTTGACTGTTCAGCACAAAATGACTGTAGTATAGCCTGATTCAAAGCCCTTACATAATTTCCTATAGTAAACATCTCATACTCCTATTACTCTGCCTTGCCAAATGATCTCTTTAGGTCAGATGCACCACTTTGTACATCTACATTTATTTTTCCTCACCTTCTACTCCATCTGTCTGGCATGTCATCCCTGATATGTTTGAATTTTTTTTTTTCAAATTTTTTTCTTAAAACTTTCCTTAATTATTCTTGTAAGGTAATTTGCTGGGTCATGTTAAAATTCCAGTGAAGTCTGAATACCACAGGTACACAATAATTACAAGAAAAAAACAATTACTCTATCTAAAGTATATGAAATGTTTAGTATGATGCAAATGGCGGCTAAGGAATATGTATGTGTATTTATATACACATATGCCTACACACATCTGTGCACATACATATATTCATTTGAAAATACATATACAAACACAAATATTACATATAATCACATTTGGTATTTACAACATAGCTGCAAGGTAGATAATTTTTTTCTATTTTGAAAAATAGAAACTTAGATTAAAATATTAAAATTAATCATTATATGTGATTTAATTTCATCTAAAACAAGCGAAGTATAAGAAGTTTTTCTTTTTTTATGCTAGAAAAACAAGTTTTACATTATATGCAAATGGAATATTTAAATGCATTTTTGCTGCACCCCACTTTACCTGGTAAAAATTTATCATAAAGTTGCGCAAAGCTCTGTTTGAGGAATTTTAAATGATTAGTGATATTTCTTGGGCCAGAGAGATATTAATGTATTAATTAAGATATATTAATAAAGTTGAGAGTATCTCTGGGAATAGAAGGGATAGACACAACAAAATGTAATCTGTGTGTTCATATAAAATACATAATGATTTTATTTGCCTGCTTTGTAAAAGCCATTAGGGAAGTGGCCAGTGAAAGTTGTTGACTGCCTCGAAGGGAGAAATGGACAGAGGGTCCATTTACCGCTGTCTCCAAGGGCTTAACGAGCAAACATGTCTAGGCAAATCCATTTGAAAAAAAAGTGCTTCAAGGGAAGACAGGCAGTTACCTAAAAGTTATCAAAAACAAAGTACTCACTGCTGGTGGCATTTTCTCCTCTGGAATTCTGTGTTCTGGAACTATTATTTTGACAGAGAAGACCGTGTCCCTGAAATCATTTAGACTGATTTTCATAGGACTATATGTAAATGTAGTTATGAAGGGATTAATCAGCCATGTGCTCAGAGAATTTGAGGGCAATCCTGGCTGAAGGGTCTCTGTGCAGCTGCCTGGGCAGATTCCCAGGTTGCCAGTGTATGAACCAATTTTCATTATTTAGTAGTACATGTCTTTGCTGTTCCTAAAATTCCAAAGGATCTGGAGAAATGAGAGATGGTTTATTGAGGTGATTCTTTGAATTTCCCCTTTTCTGTGGACACTAAATTCAAATACTCTCTAAAATCTGTCATTACAGCAATTTTTAAACAGTGTTCTTGAATATTGCAAAACAGGCAAACATGAAATAGTTTACCGCCTTAAATTCTTAAGAGAAATGAAAAAAAATATGAAAGAATTGCTTCTCTCCTTATACAGCATTAATAATCATAATAAGAAGTATTCCAATTTGGCATGCTGATGTGTTTTTTTTTAGTTTTTAATTTTTTTGTGTGTTTTAGAGAGCACGTGATCAGGGGAGAGGGGCAGAGAGAGAGAGAGAGAGGGAGACAGAATCTTAAGTAGGCTCCACGTTCAGTGCATAGCCTGATGTGAGGCTTGATCCCACAACCCTGAGATCATGACCTAAGCTGAAATCAAGAGTCTGATGTGCAACCAGCTGAACCATTCAGACACCGCTTTATGCTGGTATGTTTGAGTTGAGGAATCAAATTATTAGCTTCTGCACTGATGAAGTGAAGGGAATATTAGCCCTTAATAGTTTGGTTGGATACGCATTGTCATCTGTTTAAGTAATTTGTTATGATCACAATTACCCTGGCTGCATGAATGACTTTGATCAGTGGGATGGTGGCTAACATGACCTTAATGTCCCCATCAGCTTGACTAAATTTTAGATAGGTTTCTTCATAATTGTAGGTTCCTCCCTCTTAGAGCATATGCTTCAGAATACTTGAAATGCAAATTTTGTTCTCTGCCCCTGAGAAGTATAAATCTTAAAAGCCAGTTGCCAGTTTTAAGATGTAGGAATATCTTTCTCAAAGACCTGGGAGCTTTTTGAAACCTAATCAAGGAAGATAGTAGACCTACCTCCCAAATCTCTGTGAATGGGTAGGAACCTAACTTAGAAGAGCAACAATTAACAACCACAGGTGGCCTAATCACACTGACTAACCTCCCAGCTAAAGCACTCTAGTACCCTTCCACTAGCTCACCCCAACATTTAAATATGCTTCTGCCTTTTGTTTCAGTAAAATTGAGTTTGGTTTCTCTCCCTTATTGCAATACTCTTAAAGTTTCCTTGCCTATTTAACTCTGTCCAGGGCAATTTCTTTGACAATGGCTAAATGACGTGTAAACATGCTTTAAGAATAAGAAGGGAGTCGATTCTGGCACCTGTGATTTCAAAATGGACTTTCTTTTGCTTTTCAATCTCTGAGCACCTAGTTATAAATATTTTTCATTCTTTCTACTCTTATACTGACCATATAAAAGCTGAGAACTTACTGTTGATAATTGAAATCAAATTTTATAGCTAACTTGGTTCTCATGACCAAGCGTAATCTTAGTGATCTAGTCAAGCATAAGATGGTCTTGATACCAGTAGAAGTGAATTCAGGTCATGCATACATCTTTCTTCTAAAATTGAGAAAAAAAATAATCATAATTGAACTACTATTCTAATTCACATGGTGACTATTCTTCTAATTTTGACATGTAAAAAATTCAGGATACATATATTGACTTGTGTTTGAAAGAAATTTCCCTCGTTCCTATAGACTCAATGAAATAAGGTGGCAGAAAAGAAAAAAAATGTATAAGTGATATTCTGGGCCCAACATATACATAAACAAATCTCTTATCCAGCATGATTGCCAAGGATTCTTAAAGGTCACAAACCCAATGTACAATCTGCTAAGGCCTGACTTTTTTACTGCCAGGTTTATTAGCAGAAGTGACAACAAAATCTGTGAATCCAGAAAACCTTAGTTAAAATCATAGTTGGTGGCTAAGCAAAGTTTTCCCAGAAACTTTCCACCAGAATGAGACCATAGAAGAGAGATCCCAGTGGCAGATTGGGAAGGGAAAAGAATAAGACTCTAATGTGGGGAGAAGAGTAAATTAGCTGACCCTGAGCAGTGGAGTTTTAAAGGATGTCTATTACTGTCTTTTTATAAACTATTAAAATTTGAAATATAGGCATTGAAACTCATAAAAAGAGAGGTTGATAAATTGTTGGAATAATAGTCCTGAATTTTAAAATCTCTCTTCTAGTTCACTAACAAGGGAGTCTATATGTTTCTATTTTAATTTTGTTTAATGTTTATTTATTTTTGAGAGAGAAAGAGAGAGAGACAGAGTGTGAACAAGGGAGGAGCAGAGAGAAAGGGAGACACAGAATCCGAAGCAGGCTCCAGGCTCTGAGCTGTCAGCACAGAACCTGACATGGGGCTCGAACTCACAAACAGTGAGATCATAACCTGAACCGAAGTCGGACGCTCAACCGCCTCAGCCACCCAGGTGTCCCTATATGTTTCTATTTTAAAAGACGGAAGATAGACTAATTCACCTTAAGAACAGCTATTTCTTGGGATTATCTAGTTAATGGATAGTTTCCTCACTTTAAAGAGAAAAAGAGTAGGTAGGCTCTGTCCTCTGACCCAGGAGGGCCTTACACATAGAATATGGATTCATCATGTATGAGCAAATCCTCTTCATCCCAAAGGGGAGAGTAGAAAGGTCCTTAGCCAGAAAACAAAAAAAGAGTTGTAACTGTAAGCACATGTAGAAGGCAAGTAAAATCAAGAAAGAAAGGAAGCATTCTTCCATAGGTTTACCAGACCCTGGGAGTACTGGGTTATCTGAGATTAGGTAGGGGAAGACAGAAATCCCACAAGTGGCTTCTACCACCTAACTGCATGGAAACAGAAATGAACACGATCCCTATTACTTTGGATTGCATTGGGAAGAGGACCAGAGAACTTCATTTATATGATATTGACTGAGTGTGGTTTTAACTCTTATCTACGGCAGCCAATTCACAGTGTTGGCTGTTCAAGCACAGACAACCTTCCAAATCCCTCAAATGAAATCACTAAGAACCAGTCATACTTCTAGTTTAACATTATATTTGTATCTAAATTCAAAAATAAAAACATCATTGTGTCATCCTGTATGTATTTCAAGACCAACAGGCTTCATCAAATTTAGGAGAAAGGATGGCAACCAAAGAGACAAAAACATCATTATCAGCCTTTGCTTGGAGAGTCCTGGAACCAGGTACATCTCTCTCGGGGTGGACTAGGGATGCAGAACTCGATGGCAGTGATGATCAGTGTCAAGCCCAGACCTAATATTTCCTAGGTATTGTTGCAAGTGAAGTCTGTCCCTCATTTTTTTTCATCCTAATGTATGACTTCCTAGCACCAAATGCTGACTCTTGGTTGTTGTTGTTGCTGTTGTCTATCGTGTGTAATACTTCCAACCTTGAAACTGAAAGAGTCAGCTTCAGAAGTCTGATTTAATATACTGCCTACATTGTTAGCGAAGAATGGTCTGTCTGTAGCCAACGTAGACCTGTATAGCTGGTGCTGATTGGAGTATAGAACTTTTGCCTGAAGTCATGCTAAAGGCAACAGCATGTCCAGCCTTGTTTCCAAACCTGAGCCCAGGTGGCCAGAGCAGACTCTGCCAACTCTAATCTCACTGTTTCAAACTGCAACTTTGGCCTTAGAAGTAGCACCAGATCTAGCAGAGTCTCAAAATAGGATTCTATTTTTCTGTTGTATGGTTGGCAAACAGCTGTTAGACAGATTTGTTTCAGGCAGTGACAATAAATCATTTTTCTCTGTTTAAAAACAATTTAAGTTCTTATTCTTAACTCCTTTGTTTAGGAAGAGAGGCTGAACCTTTAGGAAAACCTTCTGGCTTAAGCTAATATGTTTGTGAATCAAATATCCATGAAAATAACACATGTTGAGGCTTCTTATATTTACATTGTTTTTCTTTTAAAGCATAAATGAATGCAAAGATGTACTGTTGAAATTTTGAAATTTGAGTTTGGAGTTTCTGATAAAATCAGGAGTTTCCTTGGGAGTGACCAGTACCTCCTTTCTGTAGCTTCCAGTGTTTAATATGGAATAAAGTTTCCTTTAGATAAAAACTTACAGATAATAATTTCTGTTACTGCTGCTCTGAAGCAGCAGACCAGGAACTTTAGTTTCACATTCATGAAAAATTTTCATCATAATATTCTGTACAGTAAGTTGAAGTATGGGAAATTGTCATATTTGAATATTTTGACTTTCAAAAACAGGAATTTCATACTCTTCAACCTAATCAATATCCCTGAACCCATTTTGCTGAAGGAAAAACTAAGGAATAAAGAGTCTAAGTAGCATGCTCCAAAAATACAAAGCCTGAAGTTAATACAACTAGTGTTCAACGAAGTCTCTTTTGAGTTCAAACGCTACCAACTTGAGGATCCACTGACTTGAGGTTCAAGCCTGAGTGTCTATTTATTTCAGAACCCTCAAGCTGTCATGGTTTCTGCAATCAAATCAATTTGGTAAAAAATTCAGCCTTGCTAGAGTAAGAGTCCTGAGTGAAGGTTAGATTTTTTTTTAATTGGAGTATAAGTGACATATTAGTTTCAGGTGAACAACATAATGATCTGATACTTGTATACATTGTGAAATGATCACCATGGTAAGTCTAGTTAACATCCACCAGTATACATAGTAACAAAATTCTTTTTTCTCTGGATGAAGACTTTTAAGATTTACTCTAGGTAACTTTCAAAAATGTAATAATAGTAATATTAACTGTAGTCGCCATGCTGTACATTACATCCCCAGGCCTTATTTTGTAACTGGAAATAATGCCTTTTGACATTCTTCACCCATTTTTCCCTTCCTTCCACCCGCACCTCTGGCAACCACCCGTCTGTCCTCTTTGTATCCATGATCTTGTTTTTTGTTTTCTTTTTATTTGTTGGTCTTTTTAAAAATCCTTTTAAAGTTTATTTATTTTGAGAGAAAGAGGGAGAGAGAGAGAGAGAGAGTGTGCACCAGTGGGGGAGGTGCAGAGAGAGAGAGAGAATCCCAAGCAGGTTCTGTGCTATTAGTCAATGTGGGGCTCGATCTCACCAACTGTGAGATCATGACTTGAGCTGAAATCAAGATTTGGACACCTAACCAACTGAGCCACCCAGGCGCACCTATTTGTTGATCTTTTAGATTCTACATATAAATGAGATGATGTTATATTTGTCTTCCTCTGACTTACTCTATTTAGTATAATGACCTCAAGTCCATCCGTGTTATTGCACATGACAAGATTTCATTCTTTCTTTATGGCGGAATAATATTCCATTGTGTGTATACATCGCAACTTCTTTATCCACTCATCCATCAGTGGACACTTAGGTTGTTTCTGTGTCTTGGCTGTTGCAAATGATGCTACAGTTAACATGTGGGTACATAAATCTTTTCCAGTTAGTGATTTCATTGTTTTGTATATATTCCCAGAATTGAATTGCTAGATCATATGGTAGTTCTGTTTTTAGGTTCTTGAGGCATCTCCGTTCTGTTTTCTACAGTGGCTGCACAAGGGTTCCCTTTTGTTCACATCCTTGCCAACATTTGTTATTTCCTTTTTGATAATAGCCATTTTAACATGTATGAGATGATATCACATTGTGATTTAGATTTGCACTTTTTGATGATTACTCATGTTGAGCATCTTTTCATATACCTTTGGCCATTTTTTTTTAACGTTTATTCATTTTTGAGACAGAGAGAGACAGAGCATGAACGGGGGAGGGGCAGAGAGGGAAGGAGACACAGAATCGGAAACAGGCTCCAGGCTCTGAGCCATCAGCCCAGAGCCTGACACGGGGCTCGAACTCACGGACCGTGAGATCGTGACCTGAGCCGAAGTCGGATGCTTAACCGACTGAGCCACCCAGGCGCCCCAACCTTTGGCCATTTTTATATCTTCTTTGGAAAAATGTCTATTTAGATTTTCTGTTCATTTTTAATCAGATTGTTCTTTTGCTTTTAAGCTGTATAAACTCTATTTTTTTGGATATTAACCTTTTGTCTTACTCTGTGAACTACATGGAGTCAAGCCTTTCTAGCTTGGCTTTAAGGCAGAGAGCAACTCCCTCCAGGATCAGAGAAAGGAAAACCAATATTCCCAGAGAAAACAGGCAGAAGGCTTCTTGGGCTGCCATCTTGCTGGGTTTTGAAAAACAGATAGGAGTTTGGAATGTTGGGGTCAGGAGTTTAATCTTGGTGCACCCGCCTTTCTGAGTGTTAGTGTGATCTGATCTAAATAACATTTAAATAAGTTTCCTCAGTGCATACCTTTGGCTTTTCATATTTTCCTCTTTTCTCTCTTATCCCTTTCAGTTCTAACTTGAGGCCCTTTTTATCATATTCCTGCATGATCACAGTTAAATGTGACCAAATCTGAAAACTACCAATTGAACAAATCATACAACCAACTACATATGAAATATTGTAAAAGGCGGAAGTATGAATAATCCAATATATAATAATATCAGTAGACACTTTTAGTTATCTAAACAGAATGTAAAGATAATAAGAGCATCTAAATCTGTCTTTCTACAAAAAAAAATCACACTCTCTTTGGATGGTTTTTATTTTAAGGCTGCAAAATATTTAAATCTTTGTGTTCATTAAAAATAGTATATCATAAAACCAAAAGATTTATCTATTAAAAATGGATTAGATGTGTGATTTAGCATACAAATTGGGAACTGATAAAGTTAGATCTATTTGTTTCTTTAGCTGTTATCTTTGAGCCAGTTCCTAATGAACAGATTTCCCAAATAGTATTTATAGCATGATACTGTTCATGTGGAGATTAACAAGTGTTTTCTGTGGGGAAACTAAAAATGGCCCTTATGTTTGAGAAATACCAAATAACTCATCCCCCCCTTTGAGAGATCCACATTATATGACATGTTAAAGTCTTTGAAATTTCCCAGAGGGGAAATAGACTGTGTAAAAGAATTTAACCCATGGTACTACATTCTTATTGCCAAATCTCTGTCCTTGGTGATTTATTTTTTCCTTCATAGAAGATTTATTGAAATTTGTTGGACCTTATTTTGGGTTAACACTGAGTCAAGAGAGGACGATATGAACCATGATCAATCAGAATATTTATTAAGCAATGATTATGTTTAAAGCCTTCTGCTACCTGCTCTCAGTGAAACATATGTTTAATAAAATGTTCTTGCTCGGAAGTTGTTTACTTTCTCAATAGGACAGGTAGACCTTTCTATGGGTTAAAATGTGTCATCCAAAAAAAGTACTGAAGTTCTAACATTCAGTATCTGTGAATGCAACTTTATTTGAAAATAAGGTCTTTTCAGATGTTCTAGTAAGATGAGATCATTAGAAAATGCCCCAGTCTAATACAACTTTGTGAAAAGGGGAAATTTGGGCATGTACACAGGGAAAACACCATGTGAGGATTGGAATTATATTGCCACAAATTCAGGAAGTGTCAGAAGCTAGGAGAGAAGCCTGGGACAGCTTTTTTTCCCAGTACCTTCTGAGACAGTGTGGTCTTGGCAACACCTCGATCTCAGACTTGTAGCCTCCAAAACTGTGAGGCAAATAGCCGTTGTTTCAGTCTTTCTGTTTATAGCACTTTGTTGTAGAAGCCCTGAGAAACTAATGGCAGACATCTTCACAAAACAGAAACTAAAAATATCGCTCATTGTCTCTGTCAAATGACTCAAATAGGCAAAGGTTGTGAAAGGAGTTCAGAGGAAGGATGCCAGCACGAAGAGCTAGGTGGGAAGAGAAGGCTGAGGAAGGGAGGAAGGGAGGAAGATGCTATTGGTTACCTACTAAGAACTCAACTTCATCCTTTTTTTCCTTGCTGACAGAGCCTGTCTTCCCAGTTAGTATTGAAAACACTGAATATTTGCTTTTTTACCTACTACCCTCCACTCTCTACTCTCTCCACTTGCACCCAGAACAATGGCTTATGATTCCCTGCTGGCCAATGGGAAGTGGGAAAAAGTCTTCAGGGGCTCTGGAAAGCCTTCCTCCCTAGCAAAGGGACATATTGAAGGGAATGCATTGTTTCTTCTTTGCTCTGTATGGTTATAATTACAGGAAGCTGGAATCTCCATACTGTTTGTGCTCCAGTGGGGGAAGAAACTGCTGAAAGACAGATGATAACAGACATGGAAGCACTAGAGTTCTTGGAGACACCAGTATGGGATGGCCCCCAACTCTTGGCATACCTTGCAGCCAGACTCTTTATTCATAAGTTAATATGACCCCTTAACCATTTTACTTTTAGTTAAATATTATATTACTTACAGAGATAAAGATATTCTTAATGATATGAAAGAAAAGAAGGAACACAGAACAACAGGAGCATGGTGTGATCTGGAGGTAAAGGGCTCAAACGATCTTCAGAGTCCATGTGAAATTTCTTAAAAAGTTTTCCTATTTGAGGATCTAACTTGAATGCCCCACCCCCTTTGAGACCATTGCTGATTTGCATCCCTTCATTTTTTGAGCTCACTCCCTCTTCCCAAACCTGAGTTACCAAAACACTTAATCTCTGCCTTCTTAAAAGTTCGTTGTCTTTTGTCTGTGTGTTATAATTGCTAATGTATGAATTTCTTATCCAGCTATCTGTCACATAACTCAGTTCAGCCTGGTACCATGTAGGAACTCAATAGACTTATTGTGTGAGTGAATGGATGAGTGAATAAGAATGAATAGAGGTTTCTTCATTATTTCAATCATACAGATCTAGACAAAATTATTTCAGTCCAAATAATTTCATGTTTCTGTTTTCTGTACCAGGCACATTCCTATGTGTTGGGGATAGAGCACTGATTTCTGGCTCTCTATATAGGGGAAAGCTATTGAGTACCTCCAACATGACTAACTTGATCAGATTTTGGCAGAATTTTTGAAAATGGTTTGCTTGTGGGACACCTGGGTGGCTCAGTCAGTTAAGCGTCTGATTCTTGGTGTCCACTTAGGTCAAGATCTCATGGTTTGTGGGGTGCCTGGGTGGCTCAGACAGTTAAGCATTTGACTTTGGTTCAGGCCATGATCTCACAGTTCGTGAGTTCTAGCCTGGCATTAAGCTCTGTGCTGACATCTCAGAGCCTGGAGTCTGCTTCGGATTCTGTGTCTTCCTCTCTCTCTCTGCCCCTCCCCTGTGCGCTCTCTCTCTCTCTCTCTCTCTCTCTCTCAAAAGTAAACAAACATTAAAAAAAGATATTTCATGGTTTGTGAGATTGAGCCCCACATTGGGCTCTGCACTGACAGCAGGGAGCCTGCTTGGGAGTCCCTCTCTCCCTCTCTCTCTGCTCCTCCCCTGCTCACACACACACACACACACACACACACTCTCTCTCTCTCTCTCTCTCTCTCTCTGTCTCTCCCTCTCTCTCTCAAAATAAATAAATAGAAAATGGTTTGCATGAGAACTGGTTAGGAGAAAGGAATGAGCATGATTTCATAATAGTGTTGATCATGGATGATGGAATACTATCAAGAATCAGTAAAGGGGTGCCTGGGTGGCTCAGTCGGCTAAGCGTCCAACTTCAGCTCAGGTCATGATCTCACAGTTCATGAGTCTGAGCCCTGTATGGAGCTCTGTGCTGACAGCTCAGAGCCTAGAGCCTGCTTCAGATTCGGTGTCTCCCTCTCTCTCTGCCCCTTCCCTGATTGCAGTCTGTCTCTCTCTCTCTCAAAAATAAATAAACATTAAACAAAATTAAAAAGAAAAGAATCAGTAAAAAAGGTGTTAAGAATAACATAAAAAAGGTGAAGGAGGTAGCATGGAGTTGGTGAATAACTGGAGACAGAAAAGAGAATTTGTCATTGTGTATAGATTTTTTGACTCAGGTTACTAGATAGTGACTAGGTGAGATAAGTAGAAAAGAGAGAGCAAAGTTTTTATTACAGATGGGGAAGACAGGAAGTTCAATTTCGGACATGCTCTGTCTGTGTGCCGGGCTGAGGCTAGAACATTACATTGGTTGACATCAAAGAACACTGGATATCCAGGTAAAAGTGCCTCGATACTATTCTTCAGGCAAGAGGGAAGAACTTTTCATGGAATGTTTGGCATGTAATTCTCTTACCTAAGTTTTTAAGTAAAAGACACTTCTAATTCTTTAGGGATATGTTAAAGGAAACACATAGGTCATCTGAAAGATAGTGGTAAATTTCATGTTATTAAGAAAGTTTGGTTTCATTGCTTCCTACAGCTAGTGGATGATGTGGATTAATATATAGAAGCAAAACAAAAAAAAACCTATATGCTTTGTTATTAGATATATAACATAGTCAGGGCTCTTTCCTAGTAAATATTCAAAACAAGTTCTTCCTAATAACCTCAATAGAAGAAAATGAACGTGGATATCTTTATAGTATCCCATTTCTGGTATTATAACTAAAGGTCAGTTGTCATATTAGCTAGCATCTGATATTTCAAGGATTTTTAACTTATCAAATAATGTCCATCAAAAATTTGCTATGTCATTTTTTGGCTTGATTGTAAAATGTTTTTATTGTATGGAATATGTATACTATGTTGAGTTTCTATATGTGGAATATGTATACTACGTTGAGTATACTATGTTGAGTAAAGAGAATAATGCCATCTGAAACCTGGAAGAATTTGGGGATAGCCTCTTTTTTTAAAACTTAAGTCTAGAAGAAGCACTTCACACAGATACTTAATTCATTTTAGCATTTGTCATTTAAGAATTAGAATTGCACATTCACAACAAATTCCTGGTAGATCATCCACTAAAGGCATTACTATATGAAATATTCCCTTGTAAATGTTTAAAAAAATGTCACTTCTGTAACTCCAAAGGAAACAGTGTGTTCGAATAACAAAGACAGTCATTCAAATGAAACTCAGATGAAATAAACTGATACAGTTTTTCAAAATGAAATCCCACTTGTCCAGTCCCTCATTTTTCACATGATACAAAGTATGAGGGTGGTAACATGCTGAACTCAAAAAGCCAGGATAGAAGAGCTGGATGAGAAATCTTGTATAAATTAGTATATAAATTTAGATATAATTTAGATAACAGGTTGGAAAATTAAGTTCTTGAGAACTGAAATGTTATGCCTGGAATCAAAACACATGTAGTACGTACACGGAGGGGATGCAAATACCACCATAGCACAGTACATCAATAATGCAGGGTTGCGGGGGGGGGGGGGGTTGCAAACAGAGGATCAGCAAAGCGCACATGGTCTCCTGAGCCCTTATCCTCTACGTAGAATGATCCAAGCAAATGTCATATTTTACTTCACTGATTAAGCTGGAAGTCGAAGGGTGGCAGGGTCACCCAAACATTATTGTATAAATTTAAATGAGAAGACCTCACATGGTTGAGCATATTGCCTCATTGGCAAGATGAACATACTGCTTGAAGAGGTCAGTTGTATTAGGAATTTTGCATTTCAGGGCTAATATCAGCTGGAGACTAGCCAGTTCATTTCTAGGCTCTCTGAGAAGTGAGAGAAGTCTTTTAGCCAACAATAATTTGGTCTCTACACTAGACTCTAGGAATAATTTTCTTTTAAAAAGTTTCATATCTCCCTCATCTTTCCACCTTTGTGCCTACCATATCTTCTAGAAAATAATTCCTCATTAAATGTTAATATGAAAAGTAAAACAAGCTTTGATACATACAAATTTAGAGAAACGATTATCTGATTATGGAGTTGGCCTCAGACTAGTTCCTTTAAAGAGTAAAAAAAAGAGAGAGAAGAATAGATAAAAAAAATAAATGATGCTTTCTTGTCTCTTCCAAGATAATACACAGGTAACAAAATAAATTATTATAATTTTTAATGTTTACTTATTTTTGAGAGAGACAGATTGTGAGCAGGGGAGGGGCAGAGAGACAGAGGAGACACAGAATCTGAAGCAGGCTCCAGGCTCTGAGCTGTCAGCACAGAGACTGATGTGGGGCTGAAACCCATGAGCCATGAGTTCATGACCTGAGCCAAAGTCAGCCACTTAACAGACTGAGCCACCCAGGTTCCCCAAATTATTATACATTGATTGCATGGTGGAATAAGAGCTAGGCAAGGAACTTGTAGATAATGAGACCAACATGAGAAATCATGAGTATACATGAGGAACAGCAAGAGAGCCATGGCTAGAATCAGTGGGAAATAACACTGGAAACTTTGGGAAGGGACATATAAAAAGCACTAAAAGCCCTAAGAAGAGATAGGATTTAATATGTATGCGTTTGAAAAAAAAAAAAAAAAAAAGAAAAGAAAAAAGCATATAACATCCAAGCAGAGACATGGCAAAATATAAGTGATATATGAAAACATCTAAAACAAGGTGGGCAAAATATTAAATATAGTGTAATACACACTTAAAAATGTGGTATATACATGTAAATGTATTACATGCAATACACTGTATACTATATGAGTATAGAGTACACAGTATCCAAACTAAGCTTATATATGAGATATATACATACATATATCATATATATATATGTGTGTGTGTGTATATATATATATATATATATATATATATTCTAGTGTAAAAACACGTATATGCTGGGCACCTAGGTGGCTTAGTTGGTTGAGTGTTTGACTTTGGCTCAGGTCACCATCTCACAGGTAGTGAGTTTGAACTTTACATCGGTCTTGCTGCTGTCAGCACAGAGCCCACTTCAGATCCTCTGTCCTTCTCTCTCTCTGCCCCTCCCCTGCTCATGAGCACAAGCTCTCGCTCTCTCTCAAAATATAAATAAACATTTTAAAAAATTAGAAAAGAAACGTGTATATGCTGTAATTTATACTTTTTGTGTAACATCTGTAGCCATATACATATACATAATACTGTTATACTATCCAAGAAAAACTACATAGTAGATAAATTGCAATTATATGTATCCAGGCTTCAGAAACTAGAGTGTACAAAATCATAATGAATAGCACAGTGCAAGAAATGAGACCAGCTTGTTTCCCTGCATTTCTCCTAAGATATTTACTGATTAAGAAATAGTGGCTGGGGCACCTGGGTGGCTCAGTCAGTTCAACTCCCAACTCTTGATTTCAGCTCAGGTCATGATTTCACGGTTCATGAGTTCGAGCCCCACATTGGGCTCTGTGCTGACAGTGCAGAGCATGCTTGGGATTCTCTCTCTCTCTCTCTCTCTCTCTCTCTCTCTCCCCCTCTCTCTCTCCCCCCCCTCTCTCTCTCTCCCTCCCTCTCTCTCCCTCTCTCTCCCTCTCTCTCCCTCTCTCTCTCTCTCTCTCTCTCTCTCTCCCTCTCTCTCCCTCTCTCTCCCTCTCTCTCCCTCTCTCTCCCTCTTCCTCTCTTCCCCCCGCCCTCCCTCACTCCCTCCCTCCCTCCTTGCCTCTCTCTCTCTTTCTGCCTCTCCCCCACTTGTGCTCTTTCTCTCTCTCTCAAAATAAAAAAATAAACATAAAAAAGTAGTGGCTAAGGGGCTAAGCTCAACAGTATTAAGGAACTAAGGGGACAGAGACTCAACTGAAGACTAAAATATCTGGTAAACACGTAGGCTTCAGTTGTTGCTGTCCAAGAATTGCCACCGGAAAGGATTAGGCCAGAACTACATAAGCACTAATAATGATGTAACCCAAAATATGAATTTCACCATACAAATATCAATATGAATTTCACCATAGTAGTGTATTCTTATCTCAACTTGTGCCAGAACAGGAAACTGTTTCTGGGAGAAGGTAGCACTATATAACACTTTATATTGTTTCCCCAATTTGATAGACATCTAACTTTCAATTTAAAAAATGCATACCTGGAAACAAAAATAAATAAATAAATAAATAAATAGATAAATAAATAAATAAATAAGAGAGTAAAAATATGACAGAAATAGGCCTATGGGAGATTCAGATAATGAAGTGAATAGATAAAGATAGTAGAATAATTGATTAACTTTATCAAGAAATTAGATGAAAAATTGAGAATTAAGCAGAAAAAGGAAACTATAAAAATGATACAAAGGAAAGTTTGTATGATCCAAACGAAAGGAACATAACGTTAGTGATATTTAGATTTCTGCAGCTGTATGTAATAGCAGATCAGACAAATATGAAGAGTTAATATGCAGAAGTATGAGTTAGATGTTAGTTGAAAATGTTGGATTGAAGCTTGGAAAAAACATTGTGGCAGAAGAATGAAAAATATAGATAATACAAGATATCTGTACATATGGCATTGAAGTTCTGTAAGGAGATGAGAGAGAATACTGTAGAAGCCTATTTATGAAAATAACTTACATTTAGAACATGAAAGGATATTTTTAAATCATAAAGACAACCAAGTTATTTACCAAAACTAATGAAAATTGAACAATTTTGCTACTTTGAAATTTAACACTTTTGAAAAAAATATCATAAAAATATAAAACAAAACCAAAAAACAGATTATAGGAGACTACATATTCAGTGCAGCGGATACCAAAGGATTCATATCCAAAATATATACAAAAGAGAACAAAGAGCAAAGGAAAAATAATCGAAACTAAAACAATCTTTGGATTTTCACTGGGATTCTAAGTTTCATCAGTTCATGCCTTTTACCAAACTGTAAAAAATCAGCAAATACATGTTTCCTTTCTTTTTTCTTTCTATGACTCCAAATGTAAATATTTTAGACTACTTGGGAATGCCTCGCACATCTTTGTGGACTGTCCTTTTTTAAAAAGTATATAGTTTCTAGAATTAAAAGAATTTCCATCAAATATAACTTAAAATTTACATTTTTAACCGCTTTGAAGTGTAGAGATTATTAGTATTACACTTCATCTTAGCCAAAAGGCAGGGAAGTGATAGAGATTGTTAGTATTAAGTACATTCACATTATCATGCCACCATCACCATAGTCCATCTCCAGAACTCTGTTGCTCTTGCAAAACTGAACTTTGTTCCAATTACACAGTAATTCCACACCCCTTCCCTTTAATGCCTGCATCCAGCATTCTACTTTCTGTATCTATGAATTTGACTACTTTGGTTACCACATAAATAGAATTATGAAGTCTTTGTCTTTTGGGGGTGGACTTATTTCACATAGTATAATGTCCTCCGAGATCACCCATGTTTGCAATTTTGTCATAATTCCCTTAATTTTTAAGGTTGCATAATATTCTCTTGTATGTATACACCACATTTTGTTCATTGATTTGTTGCTGGATATTTGGTTTGCTTCCACCTTTTGGCTATGGTGAATAATGCTGCTATGAACATGGGTATTCAAATATTTTTAGAGACACTGCTTTCAATTTTTCTGGATAATATACCAGAAGTAGAGTTGCTGCATCATATGGTAAATATATTATTAATTTTTAAAGAAAGCATCATGTTATTTTTGAATCATAGTGGTTTAACCATGTTACATTCCCACCAGCAGTGCACCAGGATTCTAATTTCTCCAAATCCTCACCAACAATATTGGTGTTCTGATTGTGTGTGTGTGTGTGTGTGTGTGTGTGTGTGTGTGTGTGTGTTTTAATTTTTGATACTAGCTGTCCTAATGGGAATGGCTTGATATCTTGATATTCATTGTTATTTTGATTTGCCTTTCCCTAATCATTAGGGATGTTAACCATATTTTCAGGTGGACGTTAGCCATTTTATGTATCTTCTCTGGAGAAGTGTCTGTTCAAGTCCTCTTTTAAATTGGGTTACTTACTACACTTTAAATTGGGTTATTTACTACATATTGTTGTAGGATTTCTTTGTTTCTAGATATTAATCCCTTGCAAGACATACAATTTGTAAATATTTTCTCCCATTTCATGAGTTACCTTTATACTGTTGATTGTGTCCTTTTGTGCACAAAAACTTTTAAGTTTGATGTAGCACAGTTATTCTATTATTTCTTTTGATTCTTGTGCTTTTGGAATTATATCCATGAAATTATGACTAAAGCCAATATTATGAAGTTTTCCCTTATGTTTTTCTCCAGCAGTTTTATTTCTTGTTTTTAGACCTTTGATCCATTTTGAATCATTTTTTAAAATATAGGGTGTAAAGTAAGAATGCAACTTCATTCTTTTACATGTGCATATGCAGCTTTCCCAATGCCATTTATTGAAAAGACTTCTTTCCTCATTGAAAGGTCTTGGGAACATTGTCAAATTATTTTTAACATACATATGTGGGCTTATTTCTGGGCTCTCTGTTCTGTTTCATTGGTCTTCATGCCGATATCATGTTGGTTTTGTTTTTGTTTTTGTTTTTTCTTACTGTAGATTTGTAGTAAGTTTTTTTTCCAGTTTTTTGAGACACAATTGACATACATCATTGTATAATTTTAAGGTATACAGCAAAATGGTTTGACTTACATATATTGTGAAATGATTTCTCCAGTATGTTTGGTTAATGCCCATCATCTCATATAGATAAATGGAAAAGAAAAAAGAAAAAGAGAAAAACATTCTCCTTGTGATGAGAACTCTTAGGATTTACTCTCTTAGCAGCTTTCATATGTATCACACAGTAGTGTTACTGTAGCCAACATGTTGTACATTACATTTCTAGTACTTATTTATCATACAACTGGAAATTTGTACCTTTTCCACCTTCCTCTAATTTGCCATACTCTACCTCTCGTAACCACAAGTTTGATCTCTTTTGCTATGAGTTTTGTTTTGTTTGCTTTTGTTTTCTTTCTGTTTTAGATTCCACATATAAGTCAAATCATACAGTAGCTGTCTTCTTGCTGTATCTGACTTATTTCACTTAGCATAGTATCCTCAAAGTCTATCCATGATATTGCAAATGGCAGGGTTTTCTTGTTTTTTATGGCTAAATAATATTCGTGTGTGTGTGTGTGTTTCACAACTTCTTTATCCATTTACCTATTGATGGATACTTAGCGTATTTCCATGCCATGGCTATTGTGAGCAATGTTGCTATGAATATAAGGGTGCAGATATATTTTTAAGTTAGTGTTTTCCTCTCCTTTGGATATATTTCTAAAAATGGAATTGCTGGATTATACAGTACTTCTATTTTCAATCATTTGAAGACCTTCCAAACCATTTTCCGCAGAGGCTGTACCAGTTTGCAGTCCCATCAACAGTGCACAAGGCTTCCTTGTTCCTCACATCTTCATCAGAAATTGTTATTTCTTGGGGCATCTGGGTGACTCAGTCGGTTGAGCATCCGACTCTTGGTTTTGGCTCAGGTCATGGTATCATGGTTCATGAGAACAGCCCAGCATCAGGCTCCATGCTGACAGGGACTCTCTCTTTTTTCTGCCCCTACCCCACTCTCATGCTCTCTCTGTATCTCTCTCTCTCTTAAGGTATATATAATAAATATAATAATGTAATACTTATTATATTAAGTATATATAATATACTTAATATAATAAGTATATATAATAAATAAACTGAAAAAGAGAAATTGTTATGTCTTTTTTGATAATGGCCACTCTTAATCAAGATGAAGTGGTATCTTGTAGTTTTGATTTGCATTTCTCTGATGACTAGTGATGTTAAACATCTTTTCATGTGTCTTTTGGCTACCATCTGTCTTCTTTGGAGAAATGTCTATTCAGGTTCTCTGCCCATCTTTTTAGATTTTTTAAAATATTGAGTTGTGTGAGTTATTTATATATTTTGTGTATTAACACCTTATCAGTTATATCATTGGCAAATATATTTCTCCATTCAGTAGGTTGCTCAAATGGTATTTTTAAAAAATATTTGTCCAAAGAAGGAACTACTTGCAAGATGGTTGGTCTGATGCTAACTTCTCCACCACTATTAAAACAATGGTGTATTAAATAGCACTTTGCCGTTATATGGAACAGCCCAAGTAGAAATAGGGAGTATTCATGTACAATGGGAGTACAGGAAATATTTTGAAAAAATATGGTTAGTCTAATTTTCCTAATGTTTATAATTGTCATTAAACACAAGTTAGTTCAGATGAAAGGACAGTTTAATTTGCTGATGTTTTCCAAATTATTTGATTCCAGATAACAAAATATTCTTGATGTATATATAATTATAACGAAGGAAGGAGGAAGCTATACTGATTTGATTTTAAAACCAGTACAATTTAACAAGACTTTATAATTACCATAAAACTTCTACATCCTTTTGAAAATATAGTAGTGAATGCATTTCTTGATAATAGAGTAATCATATGACTAGAATTTTCTTAGTATCCTGAAAGTGCTTTAATGAAATGATGTCCATATCAACTTCAAGGCATCAAAATAAACATTTCCAAGAAGTGTAATTAACAGGGATGATCTAGGTTTGAATTCATGGTTTCTGGAATAAATGTATTTTCCATAGAGCCCTATGCTAAAATTCAGATGTCAGAATGTCAGTGAGCTTGGTTCGTGGTACAGTTTTGATTTGTAAATATAATCAGCAGTTGACATAAAAACTGAAATATACTATTTCATACTACAGTTCTAAAGTGTCACTAATAGTTACATCATGTGGTCTTTTGACCTGATTTGAATTTCATTTCTTCTTGCTGATTGTGTTTGTATGCAAGAAAGATTTTTTTTTAATTTATTCTAAATGAAGTAACTACATGTGTCATAGTATTGTTTTCTGTCATCAATTTTTCTGTGGAAAGTTAGGGAAAAGCCATTTTCTACTATTTTGTTTGTCATATAAAAAAGAATTTTTTTTAAATTTATAATGATAGTCAACTTTTCCAAGACCATTTTTTTTACCCGTGGTTGCCAAAAGATGCCTTTCTAATTTTTAATTTTAATTTTTTTAATTTTGGAAACAGAGCATGAGCTACAGAGAGGAGCAGAGGGAGAAAGAGATAATTTTTTTTTAATTAAAAAATATTTTTGTTAATGTTTATTTTGGAGAGAGAGAGAGAGAGACAGTGTGTGAGTGGGGGAGGGGCAGAGAGAGACAGGGAGACACAGAATTTGAAATAGGCTCCAGGTTCTGAGCTGTCAGCAGAGAGCCTGACGTGGGTCTCACTCTTGGAAATGGTGAGATCATGACCTAGGCCGAAGTTGGATGCTTAACTGACTAAGCCACCCACGTGCCCTGAGAAAGAGAGAACCTTAAGCAAACTCTACACACAGTGTGGAGCTGGACCTGTGGCTGGATCCCACGACCTTGGGTATGACTTGAACTGAAATCTAAACTGAAATGCTCAACTGAGCCACCAAGTCTCCTCAAAAGATGCCATTTTTGACACTTGGAAAAGCTGTGGAAATTGTTTTGTGGCTATACCCACATATGATACCATAAATTGTTGCCAAACTGAGGTTGCTTGAATAAATATGATGGGCAGATATAAAGCATTCATTGAATACTTTCATTTGCAAAATTTTAGAATTGAGAGTGATATCAGACAGAAGTGTTCGCTGATGTGTGGATACTATAGATTGGAAAAACACTTGTGGAGATTAAATGTTTAAAACACCAATAACTTTTAAGTCCATAGGAAATGAAGAAAAATATAATTACAAATTTTAATAAGTACATTTAGAAAACAGAGAATTATGTAAAACAAAGTATAACAAGCTTGTTCCTTCCTTGCTCTAATAATAGGATTAAGAAAGTCTTCTGGGAAGAAGTGATCAGCTTTTTTTAATTAAGTTTTAATTTTTAATTCCAGTATAGTTAACATACTGTGTTTATTAGTTTCAGGTGTACAATATAGTGATTCAACAATTCTGTACATTGCTCACCATGATAAGTGTACTCTTAACTCCCTTCACCCATCTCCCCTCTAGTAACCATCAATTTGTTCTCCATAGTTAAGAGTCTGTTACTTGGTTTATCTCTCTCTCTCTTTTTTCTTTTATTCATTTGTTTTGTTTCTTAAACTTGATATATGAGTGAAATCATGTAGTATTTGTCACTTACTTCACTTAGCATTATACTCTCTTGCTCCATCCATGTTGTTACAAATGGCAAGATTTTGTTCTTTTTTTATGGCTGATTAATAGCTTTATCTCTGTTTACTTATTTTGTTATGAAGGAACACATGAGGTTTCTGGAACAGAGGCAAAGATGTTACTTTTTAATAGCAATACATGCATCATCTTCCCATGCCTCAAATTTTCACTTCAAGGCAATGAGTGGAGGGAGGGCAGATGTCACTCTTCCTATGAAACATGAGTTTCTTGCACCACAGGAAAGTAACACAGAGAATATTAATCTGGAAGCATATATGGAACCTGGACGCCTGTCCCCTCCCTACTGAAGAGAGTGACAGAAACTTTTGTTGCCTAATGTCTTACATTTCTTTGAAGGATAAATGTATGCCTTTGGCTCTCATTACCCTTTGAAATACAAGCACTCCGAGGAGATAAAAATCTCCCCAAAGAGTTGTTACTATAATTTGTTTCCATGCTTTTTAGTCATCCTTTGACTTCCAAGACTTGTCCTTTATTCCAGATTGCTATTAGTTTTTTGCTGAGAAAGCCCTGACCATGAATCAGCTTGAAAATATTCATATATTTCCCATAAGAGATGATAATGTAAGATTGAAATAATTATAAGGGCCTAATAAGAAGTTGTGTGAAAAGCAAATCCTTCCACGATGCAATAAGTTCAAAGGCCTGATGTTAAAAACAAAAACAAAAACAAAAATCTAGGTGTTTTCAAGGAATGTAAGAACACTAATGTAGTTAAAGCAGAGAAAGTAAGTATATTGAAGTGACACTAGTGAGAGCTAAGTTACTAAGACCTGAAGGGGATGTGTATGGACAGAATGAGATAGGTAGAAGATAGAATGTCTTTCTGATTACCTATAGGATATCTCCCATAGTAGAAACCAGTGGGGATCCCAATTAAATATATCTAAAAATAAATATATATATATTTTTATCCCCAAATTCTAATTCACTTAATAGCTGTAGTCAAATAGTACCTGTTCCCTCCCTGCCACCACTCTATAAAACTACAGCAGTGTATAAAGATACATAAATATCCTTCAGAAAAAGTTAACCACCTGCTTGAAATCCTTAAAATCTACAGTTTTTATACTTTCCTGCCTTATTTGATTGCTGCTAACCTCACTTACATTATCTGCTTTTATGCCCCTCCCAGCCAGTGCTCAGCGAACATTTATTGTTCAAGTGATACAGTTTACCATGTGTATTTATTATTTAAATGGCATATATCTGTTAATTAAGATTTTAGGCTCTACTTGAATCATAGCTTTTCCTCTGCTTAGAATATATTCCACTTATATTAATCTAAACAATACCTTTCAAATTTTAGATCAACTACCACAGCTAGCTTACTGTGTATAGTGGAAAATCAGGGTTTCCTGATTTCCTAGCATGTTCTTTGCTGTATTTTCTGAATATTCAACTAGACATGACATTTGTAAAAATAATATTCTCTTATTTATTTTAACTTCAAGACCATTCTCACTTCCAGACACCTAAAAAGTGTCAAGAAATGTTTGTTGAATGAGAAAGTAAATTAATATCTAAGTAAAATTTTCAGTTGGACAAAGGATGAATTTATTAGACATCTAATCTATGTGCCATCATTGTGTGAATGGCACTGAGAGATCAATATTTTTTTAATCAGAAATATTAATGGTGTAAAACACCTTTTACCAACAGCTTTTGTCAAGAATTTATGTGTTGATGAAATTCTGAACTATTTGTTATTCTGAATAAAAATATGATTAACTTAGGTGTTTCACCTATTTTAATAAATAATATGAAATATCATTGCTCTTTGTAGAGATACACTACAGTTTATTCATTCAGTTGTTGGTACACTTATGGGTTACATTTTTTTGAAAGCTATTACAGATAATGTTTTTTATGACCAAGGTTCTACATATATTGGTGGACATGTGCATGATTTTCTGTTGGCTATTATCCTTTGGAGTTCCAACACTAGGTCATAAAGTATCAATATGGCCAACTTGATATATACCAAAAGTGTTTCCCATGATACCATGCATGTTTATGTTCCTGCCAGTAGTAGAGGAAAACTCATTTATTTTAATTCTCAATTTTCTAATTACACTAATGTTTTGAGCAGATTTTATATATCTCTTAAAGTATTTAAATATCCTGGGACATCTGGGTGGCTCAGTCAGTTAAGTGCCTGACATCAGCTCAGGTTTCATCTCACAGTTTGTGAGTTTGATTTCTGCATCGGGCTCTGCACTGACAGTGTAGAGCCTGCTTGGGATTCTCTCTCTCTCTCTCTCTCTCTCTCTCCCTCCCTCCCTCCCTCCCTCCCTCCCTCTATCTCTGCTCCTTCCCCACTCACACTTTCTCTCTCTCTCTCTCAAAATAAATAAACTTAAAAAAAGGTATTTAAATATACTCATCTTTGAACTACCTGTTCAGTTCCTCTTCTATTTTATACTTGATTTTTCCTTAACTTTGTAAATATTTGTATATTCTAAATATTTCATTTAATTTTTCCCATAACAACACTTGCTATTTATTTCTTCTAAACTTTTGCTTTTATATTTTAAGTTTTTTGTTTAAATTACAGTTAGTTAAGATACAGTATAATCTTAGTTTCACGTGTACAATATACTGGTTCAACACTTCCATACAACACCCAGTGTTCATCACAACAACTGTACTCCTTAATCCCCATCATCTGTTTCACACATTTCCTATCCACCTCTCCTCTGATAGCCATTAATTTGTTCTCTATACTTAAGGGTCTGTTTCTTGTTTGCTTCTCTCTCTCTCTCTCTCTCTCTCTCTCTCTCTCTTTCTCTCTCTCTCCCCCCTTTGCTCTTTTGTTTTGTTTCTTAAATTCTGCATATGAGAGAAATCATGGCATTTGTCTTTCTCTGGCTTATTTCACTTAGCATAGTACTGTATAGCTTCATCCATTTCATTACAAATGGCAAGATTTCATTCTTTTTTGTGGGTGAGTAATGTTCCATTGTGTGTGTGTGTGTGTGTGTGTGTGTGTGTGTGTGTCTGTGTGTGTGTATATTTCACATTTTCTTTATCCAGTCATCAGTTGATGAACACTTGGCTGTTTCCATAATTTGGCTATTGTAAATAATGCTACTATAAACATTGGGATGCACAATCCAGCAATTGCACTACTACATATTTGCCCAAAGAATACAAAAAATCCTAATCCAAAGGAATATAAACTTTCACTTTTAAAATAGTGATGGATTAATAGGAAGTTGAAACAATAGTACATGTAAGTCCTGTGTACCTTCACTCAGTTTTTCCCAGTGATTACATCTTACCTCATTATAGTACAATATCAAAAACAAGAATTTAACATAGTACAATATATGTGAATAGTACAATGTCATTTTATCACATGTATAAATTTATTGAAATACCACCACAATCAAGGTACAGAACTATTTTATCACCATAGAAGCCTCATTAAAACTGAGCAGTAGTTGGAGTGCCTGGGTGGGTCGGTTGGTTGAGCTTCTGACTTCAGCTGAGCTCATTATCTCACGTTTGGTGAGCTCGATCCCTGCATCAGGGTCATTGCTATCAGTGTAGAGCCCACTTCAGATGCTCTGTTTCTATCTTCTCTCTGCCCCTCCCCTGCTTATGCTCTCTCTGTCTCAAAAATGAATAAACATTTATTAAAAATAAACCCTGAGCTGTTAAAAGCTCAAACTCTCCACTAGACCTCCTCTGACCTGCCACCCCAAGCAAGGAGGAGAAGGCTGCTTCATTTTCCTCAGGTGAAATGAAAGCCCAAGTTCCTCATCTGGTCTCATTGACACTATGGGAAGGAACCCTTTTTATTGCCAGGATGAATGGAAGTCCCAGTTCTCTACTTGGCCATCTCAGACACTACTGGTGAGGAAATTGGGTTGTTTTATTTCAGCTTGCCAAGGTGGATGTCTACACTCTCCACTCAGCTTTTGCCAGCATCACTTGGGTTAGGATCACCATTTTTTCCATTGGATTTGGTTGGAATAGAGTACTTTTTGTATAAAAGTTTTGGCTGTCCCCTGTTATTTTTATTTTTGTTTGTATTTTTTTGGCTAGAAAGAATATGTATTCAAAACACCATTCTCCGAGTACCTGGGTGGTTCAGTAATTAAGCATCTGACTCTTGATTTCGGCTCAGGTCATGATCTCAGGTTTCCTGAGATCAAGCCCCATGTTGGGCTCTGTGCTGAGTGTGGAGCCTGCTTAAGAATCTATCATGGGGTGGGGCACCTGGGTGGCTCAGTTGGTTAAGCATCCAACTTCGGCTCAGGTCATGATCTCACAGCTTGTGAGTTAGAGCCCCGCAGTGGGCTCTATGCTGACACCTCAGAGCCTGGAGCCTGAAGCCTGCTTTAGATTCTGTGTCTCCCTCTTTCTCTGTCCCTCCCTTGCTCATGCTCTCTCTCTCCTTCAAAATAAATAAACATTTAAAAAATTTTAAAAAAAGAATTCTCTCTTTTCCTCTCTCTCTGCCTGCCTCCTCCATTTGCTCACATGCACATGCATTTTCTCTCAAAAATTTTTTTAATTAATAAATATTATTACAAAAGACCATTCTCACACCATCACTCTGCAATGTCAGTTTTTTCGATGATAAACTCTCCAATTTTTTTGCTTCATTATGTTTCTTTGGTCTATTTATTTTATACACATCTTACTTTCTTAATTCTTTAATAAATTTTGACTTCTCTGAAATTCCTTATATTAATTTTGATCTAAATTTTTTAAATTTCTCTCAATGTTTTCAGTTTAAATATCCGGTACACTTTTCTTAGAATGACTCTTAGTCCACTTAATTCCTTCTCCTTTGTGCTTATTTTCCATATTGAAGTTATTGGCAATATGAGAAATACATTTATGGAATGGAAACTCAATATTATAAACATTTTCCCAAGTTGATTTGTGTGTTCAATGAAATCACAAACAAGATATAATAGATTAACTATTCTATACCAAGACAAATTTTCAGAGGAGGAAGATTGAGAGTTAGATATTCAGTTTTTCCCTTAATAGTATAAAAAATAATAAACATCATTGAAAATGTATCCTTTCATATTTCAAATCATCTTTTGAAAACATCCTTGTATTTATTGGTATTTTAAATAGAGTTTGGTTTATTTTGAAATCTATAGTGACGGATTGAGAGAGCTTCACTTTTTTTGTTAAATAATTTATCTGTTTCCCACAAATGAAATTAATGATGGAAAAAATAAAGCTTTATGAAAAGGGGAGTTAGATTTTGGAAGTAAAGACTCCTTCTTACCTCTACCTTACTCACTGATGTGAATAAGGTTTTTTGTACTTTTCCTGGCTTTGGGGTTTGGCTGATGTACTATAAAGGTACACTCTGGTGGATGAGAGTTTTCAGACTCCAGCTGAGAATAGATGGAGAGAGCAGTGCTTAAGAATATACACTTATGTGGAGAGCCAAGACAGTACCTCAGAAAAATAATGACCATACTTCAATCCAATTTGATGTTCATTATGTAACAAGGAAAAGTATTTTCAATAGAAACTCAAGTAAGATATAACCTTATATTTTTTTAGCTTTCTCTTTTAACAATTCTTAAGTTTCTCTGGGATGAGTGATTTCTTCCTTTAGATTTGTGTTTTTATAATGGATAATTCACTATTTAAACTTAGATATACACATGAATACATTATGGGAAATGTCACTGGTAAGACAGACAAACTGGAATGTAAGCCAGGATATCAAGGTTTTGGTATCACCATTGTACAAACCGTATGTGCCAACATACAATCCTTACAAACCATGTTGTATGGGTTTGAGCTAATCAGCTAGTATTCATGGGACTCACTATTCCAATGTATAACATGAGAACTTGGATGACATAAACAACAAAGTACCTTCTGCTTGAGAAAATCCATTTTTTCACTTCCTTCTGAGAGTTGTAACCATCATTCCCCAAACTATTTGCTCCCAGTTTAAAATATACTGTTATACGGATAGGAACCAGTAATGGATTCTTTTATTCCTTTTACAAATTTTAAAATAAAAAAAATGAAATCAGTAAATCATGGTGTAGCATAAATAATGCTGAATCAAGATTATAATAGGAGTAGACAATTAATAGCTCCAAATAGATAATTGAGAGAAGCTTGACCTTCTTCTCTCTCATTTTTAGTATGGTTTCTAATCTTCCTAACTTCTAATACTACTGTTCACAGTTTGCCATAGAGATCTTTATTAATTCTTTCACTAGTCAATTAGCCATTTTTATCAATTCATCCAGAAGTAGTTCTTGAATCAACCATTTTTTAAATTTATAGCATATTCATAGAGTTCCCAGCATTGCCAAAGAAGATTAAGGTAGAGGGGTGTGTGTGTGTGTGTGTGTGTGTGTGTGTGTGTGTGTGTTTGAATGAGAGAGAATTAATATAAGAGTAAGCTACAGGTATGGAGAAAAAAAAAAAAAGGAAATTGATCTCATTTATCTTCCTTCCCATTCTGTCGTAGCTCCTTCATCTTCCTCCCACCAAAATGTAATACCAGTACGATTTAGTGTTTCCTAGTAGGAAGAAATGTAGTTTCACATTCAAATTCCTCAAACCAAGAAGCAATCAATACACTATGCCAGGTATGCTGTTCTAGAAGAAAATTGTTTTTGTGCTTCGTAAAGGAAGAGCAATGAGTATCTGTATAAAGAAAAAATCCAGCCTTGGAAGTAACCACATTTATCTTTCTTCAAGAGGGAAATTAAAAAAAAAAAAAAAAAAAGTTAACTTTAAAAAATGATTAACTTAAGACTCGTTCATTGCCATTTTATATGGTCCTTCTGAAGAAAAAAAATGTCAGTAACCTACAGAGAAGGTGAGAAAATGTCAAGTTAAGCTCATGAAAAATGTGGGTGTTGAGTACATTTGAATCATATACACAAATTGGTTTTGAATTTATGTATGGGTGCCTGGATCATTCTATGTGTGCTAAATATGCAATAGGATGAGTAGGAGTGGAGACCTAAAGTAAAGTTAAGGCATAATAGTTTCTAGCTTGTTAACACTAAATTGACCTATAAAGAAAGCATTGAATCTTAAGATGAGGTAGGACCTAGTCCTTCAGGAACAAAAGCATCATTAGGCCTTTTGTGATCTCTCTAATACTTCCCTATATGCTGATGTGTGAGAGACTATTAGATAAGTTTGCATATGGGTGAATGACTTCAGGGATAAACAACATTTTTAGAAACGATGTGACAAGTTGAGAGAGTCACAACTGAATTTGAATTTGGGGTAAAAATCTTTCCCCAAAGTAGAATTCACCCTGAGGAAATTGTGAATCTGGAGCTTCAGAATTTGGGAACATGGCTCATTCTCAATAATGTGTGCTGGTGATTATAATGTATTTCAACACCCAATCACTTGAAATGGGCTTATATTAAAAAGATAATACACTGAACAGCATGTTTTCAATATCATATTAAGTGTATTTGGGTATAACAAACGTATAGTAAATCGAAACAGCTACACACCATTAAACTTTTTTTTTCTTTTCCCTAAACCACATTGGGCATGTAATGCAAACTGACAGAGTTGGAAGAGCTTAGAGTACTGGAACAATTTGGGATGGGGGGTGACGGAGGAGTGAAGGCCATCTCAAGAACTCCCTGCTAATAGAAACATATGAGGGGACTTTGATAAATTACTCTGACTAAAAGGAAAAGAGACAGAGACAGAGAAGTTTTTTGTATTTCTTCCTCAAACTAATCAAAGAGATGATATCATTAGTTACATGGGCTTAATCTGATTTATTAGTAATGCTATGTCCTAAGTAACCTAGTTCTGTTTCATAGATCAGCATGTAACAAGCAGGGCCAGGATTAGGGTGAGGTTGACAGAGGTACTTCCCTTGAGTACAAAATTTACTTCCCTTGAGTACAAAACAAGCAGGGCCAGGATTAGGGTGAGGTTGACAGATGTACTTCCCTTGAGTACAGAATTTACGCAGGAATCTAGATAAATAATAATTAACACATTTTTAATGCAAATTAATGCAAAAAGCTCAAGATGAGCAAAAGATCACAATTTGAATTAAAGATAAGATCAGTATATGCTTATGTATGCATTCTAAAGTGCCTCACCTGTCTGATTCATGAGCTTGCTGGCCAGTGATCAAGTCCTCATCCTAAATGGTTTTATAACTTCAGAACATAAAAGCACAATTTAAAATTTGATATAATTTCACTGTTTCCTTATATGTATGTTCTCAGAATAGCATGCCTGATCTTCCTCCATTACAAAGAATCCACTCTGTTAGCTGCAATTCTAAGGCATATTTAGGGAAAATCAAGACACTTGAGGAACCTCTTAATATGTTCCCTTTCCTTAATTTTCCTTAATTTTATTTCTTTCCCTTCTGGCTTCAGTTATTGCTGTTTAGAATACTTTTTCATTCTAATTGTTGTCCTCAGTTATAGAAAATATCAGTACGTGGTCTATTTTTATCTCTGACTGCTATTATACTTATTATTTTGGCTTTTGTGTTTAGCAGCTTCATAGACTTGTGGATAGATTTGGATTTGTTTTATTTATCCTGATTAGGATATATTATTTTCATGAGAAATAAAGATTCATACTTTTCAAGTGTTCTGGGATGTTTCCAGTTATTATCTCATCAAAATGTGGTTGTCCTCAGCATTTTTAACAGAGCCAGAACAAATAAATAGTAACATTTATGGAACCACCAAAGACCCCAAATAGCCAAAGCAATCTTGAAAAAGAAAATCAAAGCTTATGGTATCACAATTCCAGATTCAAGATTCATTACAAAGCTGTAGTAATAAAAACAGTATGGTATTGGCACAGAAATTGACACATAGAGCAATGGAACAGAACAGAAAACCCAGAAATAAACTCACAGTTATATGGTCAATTAATCTTCAACAAAGCAAGAGACAATATCCAATGGGGGAAAAACAGTCACGTCAACAAATGGTGTTAGGAAAACTGGAGAGCTATATTCAAAAGAACGAAAGTGGACCACTTTCTTACACCATACACAAAAATATACTAAAAGTGAATTAAAGACTTAAATATGAGACATGAAACCATCAAAATCATAGAAGATAGCACAGGCAGTATTTTCTCTGATACTGGCTATAGGAAGATTTAAACAAAGCAAAAATAATCTGCTGGGACTACATAAAAATAAAGCTGCACAGCGAAGGAAACCATCAACATAGGCAACCTACTGAATGGGAGATGATTTTGCAAATGACATATCCAATAAAACAGTAGTATCCAAAATATGTAAAGAATTTATACAAACCAAATAATCTGGTTAAAATTGGGCAGAAGACATAGACACTTCTCCAGAGAAGACATACAGACGGTCAACAGACACCCAAAAAGATGCTCAGCATCACTCATCATCAAAACTACAATGAGATACCACCTCACATCTCTGAGAATGGCTAACGTGACAAAAGGCACAAGAAACAAGTGTTGGCAAGGATGTGGGGAAAAAGAAATCTTCTTGCACTGTTGGTGGGAATGCAAATTGGTATAGCCACTGTGGCAAACAGTATGGAGGTTTTTCAAAAAGTTAAAAATAAAAACTACCCTATAATCCAGTTATTACATTACTGGGCATTTACTCAAAACACAAAAAAAACCCAGTAAATCAAAGGGTACATGCACCCCTATGTTTATAGCAGCATTAATTACAATGGCCAAATTATGGAAATAGCCCAAGTGTCCATCAATAGATGAATGGATAAAGAAGACACAATGGAATATAATTCAACCATAAAAAAGAATGTAATCTTGCCATTTGCAGCAACATGGATGAGCCAGAGAGTATACACAAAACAAAATAGTCTTAGAAAAACAAATACCGTGGGATTTCACTCATATGCGGATTTTAAGAAATGAGCAAAAAGAAAAAGAGTGACAAACTAAGAAATAGACTTTTAACTCTAGAGAACAAACTGATGGTTATCAAAGAGATGTGGGTGAGGGGATGGGTGAAATAGGTGATGGGCCTTGAGGGGACACTTGTGATGAGCACTGGCTGATGGATGGAATTGTTGAAGCACTATATTGTATATGTGAAACTAACGTAATGCTGTATGTTAACTATACTGAAATCAAAAATTTAAAAATAAAAATAAAGAAAATAAAGAAAAAAAATGTGGTTGTCCCTGCTTCTGTTTTATTGTTTCCTTCTGGATTTACACACATACACACACACACAACACACACACACACACAGATTTTGATTTTTTCATCTTATAATCTGTATCTCTTTAATTTTTATTCATATCTTCATGTTTCTGTGAAAATAATGACATATTAGTCATTCACATTTATTGTAATCTCTCTCTAATCTATTCATAATAAATCCACTAAGATTTGATTTCTAACAATTAAAATTTTCATTTCTGTAAGTCTTACTCTACATTATATTTGCCAGTTCGTTCCTGATGGTCTCTTATTTTTTATTCACTTACCTAATTTCATACTTTACTTATTTTAGAAATAGCTCATGTTCCTTATCCTGCTTTAAGTACGCAAAGTTATTATTTCTTCTCCTCCTTTTCCTCCTTCTCCTTTTTTTTTTTTTTTCCTTTTTCTCCTTTTTCTTCTGCTTCTTCTTCTGCTTCTGGTTCTGCTTCTGCTTCCCCCTCCCCACTCAACCTTTTGTGTGTGCTTGATTGTTTTTGATTATGACCTGAACCTTTTTTTTTTTTTTTCTCTTTAAATGTTTACTTATTTTTGAGACAGAGACAGAGACAGAGTGTGAGTAGGGGAGGAGCAGAGAGACAAAGGGAGACACGGAATCTGAAACAGGCTCCAGGCTCTGAGCTGTAAGCACAGAGCCTGATGCAAGGCTCAAACTTGGGAATGGCTGGATCGTGACCTAGGCTGAAGTTGGAGGCCCAACTGACTGAGCCACCCAATTGCCCCTGAACCTTTTTCCTTTTAATCTGTGGAGCTCCTGTGGGTCTATTCTGGGGGGGGGAGAAGAGTATTTTCTTCTGGGAACCACAGAGGACTATTAGCCAGGAACTACTCTGCAGAGAGTCCAGATCTAATGTGAAGGCCCCAGATTCAACTGTCTCTTGTTGCAAACTCAAGTCTGCATGACACAAAGTTTTATAGGCCTGTTTGTCCTCTGGTTGAATCAATTCTTTTCATCTGCCTACAACTTAGTCTTTAGGTCTTAAGAATGTATATTTTGGAGGGCATCTTCTACCATCTCTCAGCACGAAAATGCTACAGAGAATGTGTCATATCCATGACAAAGTTGTTCTATAGTCAGAGGTGCCTCCAGGATACCTGGCATAACATAAATAAGTAGAAGACTGTTGATGTTCCCTATATCAGATTTGGCTATATTTAGTTCATTTTGTTTGTTGGTTTAATGGAAATTCCTCTATTGAATAATTTCAGTAAGTTTGAAATTCAGTATTTCTCAACATACTTAGGTATCAAAATCACCTATGCTGGAATTTATTCCAAGGATAGTTATTTAGTGAAAGTCTAATTCTTAAAAAGTTAATTGGTGGATTTACATTCATAATATTTTATGTTTTCAGCCTAAGTAGTTTATCATTCAGTAAATTATTTGTGTCCTTGAGACTTCTAACACGATTCTGTATATTTGAGAACATTGTGCACGTTTCTTCTCTAATTTTTTGTATTTCTGTAAATTTCTCAACCTTAAGTATAATTTTATGGGTTTTTGTGATTTAAAAAAATTTTTGGATTGATTGAAAATTTGCCTATTTATAGAGTTGATGCTAAGCTTTGTCAATCCCACACTTCCCCTCTTTTTTTAAACTAGTCCATATACTCTTTAGTAATTTATTTTTCCAGCTACAAATACAATTTGGTTTACTTTACATTATCTTGTTTTAAATTATTATTTAATTATTTTTTTTTCTGAGCTTTTCTGAAGTCAGGCCATCTAAGCTTTAAGTAGCAGTACAAATCCTGGTTCCTCTACCCGCTGTTTCTGTGACCTTTGGCATAGTACCTCTCTGTTCCTCAATTTACTTTTCTGTGAAATGTGATTGATAATAATATAACTACCTCATAGGGAGGTTATTAGGATAAAGTAATAAACTGAAATATAGTAGTGCCTGACAAACAATAAAATCTATATAAATACTAAATTTTATTATTGTTATTACCATTATTTTTGTCCACATGTTATGGCAATCTCTTTTTTTTTTAATTTTTCTTGATGTTTATTTATTTTTTTGAGACACAGAGAGACAGAGTATGAACGAGGGAGGGTCAGAGAGAGAGAGAGACACAATCCGAAACAGGCTCCAGGCTTCGAGCTGCTGGCACAGAACCCAACGCGGGGCTTGAACTCACAGACCACGAGAGCTGAGCCGGAGTCGGACGCTCAACCGACTGAGCCACCCAGGCACCCCTATTATGGGAATCTCTTAAATAAGTATCTATAGTTTAGCTTTAGTGTTTTCTGTTTTTGCTATTAATTGCAGTGTTAATTGCACTGTGGTTAAGTAATGGATTCTATGCTATTCTTTTTAGCTGTTTATTTTGATTTTTAAGTTGTGCTCATGTATGATGTTTTTTAAACATTAGTTTTATAGGAGCTTGGAAAGAATGTACTGTATATGTGTGTAAATCTACATAATTTAGATCTTGTCTATTACTACATTCTTTGTGGTAAAGTTCTGCTTACAAATACCCTGTCTCCTCAGTTTCAAGACACATGTGGCATGGAGATAGGAGTAGAATTTGTACAACTAGCTCAGGTCAATAAGCTGAGAGTTGTGGTGATGTAGGTTATGTAACTATTAGGACCTCATCAAGATAAAAATCTTCTTCTTCACAGTGAAGGAGACAGTTAACAAAACTAAAAGGCACCTGACAGAATGGGAGAAGATATTTGCAAATGACATATCAGATAAAGGGTTAGTATCCAAAATCTATAAAGAACTTACCAAACTTAACACCCAAAAAGCAAATAATCCAGTGAAGAAATGGCAAAAGACATGAATAGACACTTCTCCAAAGAAGACATCCAGATGGCTAACAGACACATGAAAAAATGCTCAACATCACTCATCATCAGGGAAATACAAATCAAAACCACAATGAGATACCACCTCATACTTGTCAGAATAGCTAAAATTAACAACTCAGGCAACAACAGATGTTGGCAAGGATGTGGAGAAGGAAGATCTCTTTTATACTGCTGGTGGGAATGCTGACTGGTGCAGCCATCTGGAAAACAGTATGGAGGTTCCTCAAAAAATTAAAAATAGAACTACCCTACGACCCAGCAATTGCACTACTAGGTATTTATCCCTTGCATATACAGGTGTGCTGTTTCAGGCACATGTACCCCAGTGTTTACAGCAGCTCTATCAATAGTAACCAAAGTATGGAGAGACCCCAAATGTCCATCGACAGATGAATGGATAAAGAAGATGTGCTATATATACAATGGAGTATTACTCGGCCATCAAAAAGAATGAAATTTTGCCATTTGCAACACTGTGGATGGTACTAGAGGGTATTATGCTAAGTGAAATTAGTCAGAGAAAGACACATATCGTATGACTTCACTTATATATGAAATTTAAGATACAAAAGAGATTAACATAAGGTAAGGGAAGCAAAAATAATATAAAAACAGGGAGGGGGGCAAAACATAAGGGACTCTTAAATATAGGGAACAAACTGAGGGCTTCTGGAGGGGTTGTGGATGGGGGGATTGCCTAAATGGGCAATGGGCATTAATGAGGACACTTGTTGGGATGAGCACTGGGTGTTATATGTAGGGGATGAATCACTGGATTCTACTCCTGAAGTCATTATCACACTATATGCTAACTAACTTGGATGTAAATTAAAAAAAAATAAAGACTTAAGCTTAAGTCACTCAAATTCTCTAGCCTTCACTTTTCTTCCGTAAAAAATTAGAGGAATTTTGTATTAAAATATTAAGTCAAGATATCAAACAGGCTGAATCACTGAGTCAACATATGGGAGACTGTGGCTTTGGAGAGTCACCGGGTCCACAGAGGACTGAATGAAAAACAGTCTTTTGTTTTATTTAAACCAGAAATATTTTGGAATTGTTTTCTGAGGTAATATAATCTGAATATACTCACAGCTTGAAATAAAATGAAGTAAATATACTCACAGCTTGAAATAAAATAAAGTAAAACACAACTTGAGTTGGAACTTGAAGACACAGCATATTAGCATTCCTGAGATGAGAGGAACCTGTTCCTTAAGGCAGAGGGTACAGGTAAAGGTGCTGGGGAAAGGCTGTACACATCAGCCTGGCAGCATCCTAAAGGATAAAAATTTGTGCTGGTCAAAGGTAGCAAGAAGACTGACCTCCACAAAGGACTTTCAGGATTTTACCTCGACAATTCTGCTGGACAGAGAATACAGTGGAAGTCAGATGCAAGAGAGGAGCACAGGTGTGATAGGATGGACAGGTTTCCTGTCTTTACTCTCATCTAACGATATGATTTAAGGTGGTTGATTATAGCTTGCTAAGGATTGCTGCTTTTCAGAGAAAAGCAAAACTATACAATTACTACTGACTATTGATTTTAGTACTGCAGTTACCAAGAGAAATTATAAGTCATAAGTCAACTATTCATCAAAGCCCTAAAGAAATATTCTACACATATCACATACTTAAAAAAAACAAATAAACTGTGAGGTTTCTTAACCAATTATGTATGCATTAATAACCTTTATCCCAATCCAGAGAAAAATACACAGAAAAGAATACTGTGAGTCTGTCTCCTTTCTGAATCTAGATATAAACATCCTAAATAAAGCATATCCAAATTTAGTACAAACAAACTAAAACTGATGTCCTTAATATCATCTAAAGTTGGGTGCCAGTTGACTTTCCAAGGTCCTTACTGCTTCATAGCAACCCTCCAAAAGGCCACTCAAATGCCAGATGACCAGGATATTCAGGAGAGTCCAGTGCTGCTGTGGATTTTTATACTTATAAAATTCTGTGGACTAAAATTGTTAACAAAACAAAACCCATTAAACTAACAGGTCTTTGAATAAATAATCATCTTCCATATAGGTAGACTGACTTAATGTAGGAATGTTGAGTTTGTTAAATGAACAGTGAAATTGCCAGGAACTCTCAAGAAAGACATAATTACATGGGAATATGTCCAAAAAAAGTGGTATTTCAAAAGACAAAGAGGATATTAAAGTTTATAAATAAGGAAGAGCTCTTCATTCCAGAAAGAGATGGCCAAGAAGTGTATGATCTAAAACTTTGGATTAAAACAAAAAAATTGTACAAAATGAATACCAAGTTGTAAATTATAAATTTATATTTTTCTTGCCTTTAAGTATAATATGTTTTAATATTTCAAGTAAATTAAAACAAGATGTAAGGGTAAAGGAAAAATTTTTTCGTGAAAAATGATTTATTGCTTTTTGTTCTACACATCAGACTCCAAAACTTTCTGTGGATAGACATAATGAGCACGATTGAGAGTCTTTGCTGTAAGGGTGGCAATAAAGGCAACACCTAACACATTCTCAGCAACATGGGCATGTGCCCCACCTTCAAGACATGCAGAAATATCTACCCAGAGCTGGTTGTTGAACCTTTAATGAGATTCTACTATAAATGTGCTTTGTATTTACAAATTTTTCAAAATCAATATTTTGTTCTAAGATTAACCAGATTGTAAATCTTTAGCCCTTCCTCATATATGTAGTATCTTTGTATTGGGTTGACATCAGTCTTTTGAATAAACACCTTAGTCTCTAGTTGATGGCTACCAAATATAACCTTGGCTGAGTTAGCTCATAGTGAATATCCCAATATTTCGCCCAAGAAAGGAAAGTAAATTTTTATAAGCTGATTTAAGTAGAGCTCTTACCAGGGTGCCTGGGTAGCTCAGTTGGTTATGCCTCTGACTTCAGCTCAAGTAATGATCTCACCATTCATGAGTTCAAGCCCCGTGTCGGGCTCTGTGCTGACAGCTCAGAGCCTGGAGCCTGCTTCAGATTCTGTGTCTCCCTCTCTCTCTGCCCCTCCCCCACTCATGCTCTGTCTCTCTCTCTCTCTCAAAAATAAATAAACATTAAAAAATTTTTAAAAATGTCTTGAAGGAAAGGAATTCTGTCAATCAAAACCATTAACATTTTTGAGACAGACCTGATCTTATGGATAAAATATTCATGAGCAAACTTAGCATTGCTCCTTACTTTCTATGTGATCTGGAGTAAGTCATATAATTGCTCTGAGAGGTCATCTTATTCAGTTGCCTTTGAGATTGCATGCTATAGCTGAATAGATTTTATTTAAATTATTTTATGGCAACTTTGAAAGAAAAAAAGAAGAAAGGTATATTTAAGGGAAGTGACCTTTAATATGCCATATAAATACTCACCCCAGTTAGCCTTTAATGGAATGCCAACAAGTGATTATAACATTCTAGTATAATTTTATTGTATTCTAATTTTAGTAATATGATACTCTTCATTGTTCCTATGATTAACAGTAATCTCTTAGGGCAATTGTTTGAATTTTATTAAAAATTAGGGTTCTTTTTAAATTTTTTAAAAATTTTTATTTCTTTTGGAGAGAGAGACAGAATGCAACCTGGGGAGGGTCAGAAAGAGAGGTGGACACAGAATCTGAGGCAGGCTGCAGGCTCTAAGCTGTCAGCACAGAGCCCGACGTGGGGCTCGAACTCACGAACCTTGAGATCATGACCTGAGCCGAAGTCAGATGCTTAACCAACTGAGCCACCCAGGTGCCCCTAGGGTTCTTTTATTTTCATATTGCATACAGAGCTAAAAGTAAGAGTTGTATGTGAATGTATGTGAAAGTCTGTGAAAAGAGTATACAGGTGGAATATTTGAGATCATTATTAACCCAAGAAAGCTTTGAAACACAAATAGGAATACTTTAGTTTAATGCCTCACTTGGGAGCTATGTGCCAGAATGCCCTAGCAACAAGAGACTTAATGTGTGCATTTGAGGTCACCTAGCAGTGTGTTATATCAGTGAGCTTCTGCTACTAAAATCTCCCAACAAGGGGGAGGAATACATAGCATATGAATTATTATTTCCAAACATAGTTATGGATTACTCAGAGGTTCAAAATAAATGTGCTTTAGGAAGGGAAGTATAATCTTGAAAAAGATGAAGTAGAATATGAGTGCTGTCAATAATATTTTATTCTTGATTTACTTCTTTGTCTCATTTTACCCAGCCCCTTCCCTTTCCACTGTAGATTATTTGCCTTGAAGCCCCAAATCTATTAAATCATGGCCAATATCTTACCAGCTGTTCTTCTGCCAATAGGAAACAAGGGGTGCAATCCATTAAAAGCAAGACATTCAAGGCGCTTCTGGGCAGTTCTGTCAGTTAAGTGTCCAGCTCTGGATCTCAGCTCAGGTCATGATCTCACAGTTCATGAGATTGAGCCCCACATCCTCTCTGCACTGACAACACATAACCTGCTTGGGATTCTGTCGCTCTGTCTCTCTCTGCCTCTCCCCCACTAGTTTGTTCTCATTCTCTCTCTCTCTCTCTCTCTCTCTCTCTCTCTCTCTCTCTCTCTCAATAAATAAACTTAAAAAAAGCAAGACATTCAATAAATAGAGCTATTAGATCAGCTCCCAGTGATGCCAGAAATGGTGCTACTTCCCAGATCAGTAGAGATAGTTTTCTCAGGTTCTTCTTCCACTCCATCTCTGTCTCATACTTTAAATATATTTTCCCTCTTTGGCATAGTTTTTAATTGAAACTGTTCCCCACACCCTTCCTCCCTATTCTTACCCTCAGGAATCTATACTCTATAGGCTCCCTCATGCATTGGCCCAGGAACCTTCCAAATTCTGAACAACTTGATAAATTCATCATTATGGAGTACTTAAAATAATACTGTCTCAAAGTTAATGTATAAACACTTTGGTTATGATGTGAAGTATCAAATTATAAGTGTTTTACCATAGAAGGTTTATAAGACTTCTAAAGGGGTATTCCTTAATTAAGGAGCCAGTGTAGACTTTTGAAATAAATGTATATGAACATAAGTATAGCTGTGTGGTTTTGGATGAGAATTTGTATACAACTTTCTTAGCCAAACTCTAAAAGAGAAATGGATTGTGTTATGCTTCACTTACTGATATGCTTTCTCAGTGTTGGTGCCGCTTGAATAAGAACACCGTTGATGGTAATACTGTGTCTAATGTGATTGCTTTTCTAGTTAAACCAGCATATGGAAACACCATATGGAAGTCAATACTTCTGTCAAATAAATCCTACCATCTCCCCATTGAAACTGAGAAAAAATTGAAATATCAGATCTAGTATAATTTTTAATGTAGTTAGAACAACAACAGAAAAAGAATATTCCTAGAAGTTGCTCTGTTGACATAGTCATAGAAATTACTTCACACCAGAAAAATATTTGAATACTCTAAATATCCCCAAATAGTGTGACCTTCAAACTCTGGCATGCTCAATGGAATAGTATACAGACATTAACCAAATGATAACATTTTGTCTGATAATGGAATATGACTAAAGTATGACTGTACTTGAAGAACACATGTATGCGTTTAGAAAAATAAATCAAAGAAAATCAAACCTTAAAACTTTGACCTGATTCATCACCATGGCCTTTTGGACACGTGCACTGTGTGTCACCACCTGCCTTAACATGACCTAGCTATTAGTACCATGAATTGAGATGGCCCGTGTCAACATGGCCATGTTAGCTATTGTTAATTATTTGGTCCAGGTAAACTTTTCCTGGGAAAGACAAATCTTGAAACCAATAAATAACTGTTTGCATTAGGAATTTCATATACATCAGTTACCTTATATAGCAGTCTCCTCGGAAAGCAGCTCACGTAAGAAGCAACACTTTAATTTTCAGGACTAACTTTATTTAACAGCCTCGTCTTACTGTGTCTACCAATCATAAAGTATTGTATCAGGAATTTCATCCAATCCCCAGTAGTTCCTCTCCCTGCCTTAAATCACTAAGCCCAAATTTCAAATCCTAAAAGTATTCCCTTTGGCTCCCCACTTCTTAGACACTACTGAGTGTCTTTCACTCTGCCAAGGCCTTATTCCTTGTAGCTATAGCAAGTTCTAACAAATTCAATTCTGTACTACTATGTTGCATGTTTGGAGGATCTCAGTACAATTTTTTTTGAGACCAATTAAAAAATTTATTCTGTTTCAGCTTTGAGATATAATTGACAAATTAAAATTGAACATATTTAGGGTTTATAATGTGTTGATTTGACATTCAGCATTGTGAAATGATTACCATAATCAAAGCTAATTCACATAAACATAACTTCACATAGTTACTTTTGTGTGTGAGAGAGAACACTTAAGATTTGTTCCCTTGGAAAATTTTAAATATACAGTGCAACGTTATTAACTGTGGTCACCGAATTGTACAATTAATCTCCAGAACTTATTTATCTTGTAAGTGAAATTTTGTGCCCTTTGACTAACATATCCCCATTTCTCACACTCTCTCAGTCCATAGAAGCCCCTGTTCTACTCTCTGCTTCTGTAAGTTCACCATTTTTAGATTCAGTATGTAAGTGAGATCATACAGTAACTATCTTTGTGTGTCTGGTTTATTTCATTTAACATTATGTCTTCCAGATACCATCCATGTTGTCACAAATAACAGAATTTAATTCTTTTTTATGACTTTAGATAGATAGATAGATAGATAGAAGATAGATATAGATATATATGTGATATGTATATCACATGTATATCACATGTACATACATTAGCACATGTTCATATTTTCTTTATCCATTCATTTGTTTTTGGACACTTAGGTTGTTTTTCCATATCCTGGTTGTTGTGAATAATGCTGCAATGAACATGAGAGTGCAGATATTTCTTTAAGATACTGATTGCATTTCCTTTGAATATATACTCAAAGATGTGATTTACTGAATTTAATGGAAGTTCTGTTTTCAGTTTTTTTGAGGACTGCCATATTGTTTTTCATAATGACTGTACCAATTTACATTCTTACCAGCAGTGTATCAGGGTTCCCTTTTCTTCACATCCTTGCCAATACTTATTATTATCTCTTGTCTTTTTTAATATTAGACATCCTAATATATATGAGGTAGTATCTCATTGTGATTTTGATACGCATGTCTCTGATAACAAGTGATGTCAAGCACTTTTTCGTATACCTGTTGGCAATTTGTGTGCCTTTTTTTGGAAAAATGTCTACTCAGGTACTTTGCCCAGTTTTGATCAGATTTTATTTACTCATTCACTTATGCATGCATGCAGGCTATTGAGTTGTTTGCTACATGGTTTGGATAATAATCCCTTATATGATATAATGTTTTCATATGTTTTCTCACACTCCATAGGTTACCTTGTCATTGTAGATGGTTTCCTTTGAAGCATTTGTGCAGAGGCTTTTTAGTTTAGTCCCATTTGGGTTTTTTTTGTTGTTGTTGCTTTGTTGGTGGTGGTTTTCTTTCTTTCTTTCTTTCTTTCTTTCTTTCTTTCTTTCTTTCTTTCTTTCTTTCTTTCTTTTTTTGCTTTTGTTGCCTGTGCTTTTTGGTCTTGCCCAGAAAATCATTGCCAAGACCAATATCAAGTACCTTTTCTCTATGTTATCTTCTAGGAGTTATATGATTTCAGGTCTTATGTTTAAGTCTTCAATTTTGAATTTTTGTGTATGGTATAGGATATAGTTATAATATCCTTTTATTGCATGTGGATGCCCAGTTTTCCCAATAACATTTATGGAAAAGACTGTCCGTTTCTCATTTGTATTCTTGGCACCCTTGACATAGATTATATATGTCATTGATTATATCTGTATGGCTTTATTTCTGGGCTCTCTACTTCCTTGGTTAAATTTATTCTTAAGTGACTCTTAAATACAGAGAATAAACTGAAGTTTGACAAGGGTGGGTTAAATGGATGACTGGCATTAAGGAGGGCACTTTTCGAGATGAGCATATGTGTCATATGTAAGAGATGAATCATTGTGTTCTACTCTGGAAGCCAAAACTACACTGTATGTTAACTAACTTGAGAAAAAAAATTCTTAAGTATTTTATTATTTTAAATGCTCTTATAAATGGGATTATTTTCTTAATTTCCTTTTCATATAGTTCTTTGTTAGTATATAGAAACACAACTGATTTTTATAGATTTATTTGTTTCCTGCAACTTTACTAAGTTCCTTTATTCTAACAGTTTTTCAGTGAAGTCTTTGGATAATATTTATGTATATAACTTCATGTCATCTGCATACAGACATCGTTGTACTTCTTCCTTTCTGGTTTGGATGTCTTTTATTTATTTTTCTTGCCTAATTATTCTAGCTAGAATTTCTAGTACAGTATTGAATAGAAGTGGCAAGAATGGACATCCTTATTCTGCTCTAAGAGGAAAAAAATTCAGCTTTTCACTATTGAGTATATTATCTATGGGCTTGTCATACATGGCCTTTATTATGTTGAAGTACATTTTTTCCATACCTAACTTGTTAATGGTTTTTAGCATGAAAGGATGTTGAATTTTGTCAAATACTTTTTGTGCATCTATTGAGATCATCATGTGAACTTTATTCTTCATTCTGCTAGTATGATGTATTACATATTGACTTATATGAGCTGAACCAACTTTGAATCTCAACAATAAGTCCTCCACTCAGTCATGTTGTATGATCCTTTTAACATGGTGCTGAATTTTTTTGTTACTATTTTGTTCAGGATTTTTTAAATTTTTATGCATTAGGGATAAAAGCATGTAGTTTTCTTATAGTGTCCTTGTCTGGTTTTAATAAGTGGGTATCACTGACCTCATAAAAGGAATTTGGAAGTGTTCTTTTGTTCATTTTTTAGAAATTTTGACAATAATTGATATTAATTCTTCTGTAAAAAAGATGGCAGAATTCACACTTGAAGCCATTTGGGCCTAAACTTTTCATTGTTGCAAGGTTTTGATTATTAAGTCTTCTTACTCATTATTATCTTTTTAACATTTATATTTCTTTGAGTTAGTCTTGTTAGGTTATGTATTTCTAGGAATTTATCCATTTCTTTTAGGTTATCCAATCTACTCATGTGTATTGTTCATAAGAGTCTCTTAAAGTTTTTTAAAATATAATTTATTGTCAAATTTGTTAACTTACAGTGTATACAGTGTGCTCTTGGCTTCAGGAGTAGATTCCCATGATTCATGGCTTATATGCAACACCCAGTGGTCGTCCCAACAAGTGCCCTCCTCAATGCCCATTACCCCTTTTCCCCTCCTACTGATCCCCCCATCAACCCTCAGTTTGTTCTCTGTATTTAAGAGTCTCCTGTGGTTTGCCTCTCTCTCTGAAACTATTTTTCCCCTTCCCTTCCCCCATGGTCCTCTGTTAAGTTTCTCAAATTCCACATATGAGTGAAACATGATATCTGTCTTTCTCTGACTGACTTATTTCAATTAGCATAATACCCTCAGTTCCATCCACATTGTTGCAAATGGCAAGATTTCATTCTTTCTCATTGCCAAGTAGTATTTTGTTGTTTATATAAACCACACCTTCTTTATCCATTTATCAGTTGATGGACATTTGGACTCTTTCCATAATTTGGCAATTGTTGATAGTGCTGCTATAAACATTGGGATGCATGTTTGTTTGTTGTTGTTTTTGTGTTTTGTTTGTTATTTTTGTATTTCTGTGGTATCAGTTGTAATGTTTTCTCTTCCACCAATAATTTTATTTATTTTAGCCCTCTCACTTTTTCCTTGCTAGTCTGGCTAAAATTTACTTCTCATTGTGTTCAACTTTTCAAAACAGTTACTATTAATTTTGTTGATTTTTTTCTACTTTTTCCTAGTCTCTAGTTCATTTATCTCTGCTCTAATCTTCATTTCCTTCTTTCTACTGACTTTGGGCTTAGTTTGCTCTTTTACTAGTTTCACTAGATTTTCATTATTTATATGAGATTCTTCTTTTTTCTCAAAGTATGCATTTGTAGCTCTAAAGTTCCCTCTTACAACTGATTTTGGTATATCCTGTAAGTTTTGGTATGTTGTGTTTTCATTTGTCTCAAGATATTTTTTTTTAAATTTTCCCTTTGATTTATTTTTTGATCCACTGTTGTTATTCAGGAATGTGTTGCTAAATTTCCATTTGTAAATTTAAAAATTTTCAATTTTTGTTAATTTCTAGTTTGATGCAATTATGGTCACAAATGATACTTCATATAATTTCAATCTCATTTAATTTGTCCACATTTTGTGACCTAATACATGATCTATCCTGGAAAATGCCATGGATACACTTGAGAAGAATTCTGCTATTGGATGCGATGCTCTGTGTATGTCTTTTAGGTCCATTTTGTCCATAAGGTTATTCAAGTCAGTGTTACTTTACTGATTTTTTAGGTCTATAACTAAGATCATATGAGCTTGCCACTTGAGCATGGGACTGTCTTCTCAAAACAGTTCTTCATCAGTTGGATTCCACCAGGGTTTCACAACTTCTTAACTATTTCTCAAAGATCCCATAAAGGCAATTTTACCTGTGGATGGCTGCCAACTTATTGTTGCCATGAGAGAAGACAAGTAGAAAACTCCCCTCCTCTCTCTTGCTGACATCAACAGAATGTTGAAGTCTAATCTGCATCCACTATCTGGCCTTTAAAACATTCTTTTAAGTAAACTTCATGCCTAGTGAGGTGTTTGAATTCATGACCCCAAGATCAAGAGTCCCATTCTGTAACTACTGAGCCAGCCTGGTGCTCCGGACATTTAAATCATTTGATCAAGGTTATCAGTCCCATTCCCTCACACCTTCCAAAATTTCCTGATTTTATTTCATTATATTTTTGTGTCCTTGGTCCCAACTCTTTGCTCTGTATCCAAAGTCAATCTCTATTTTGGTCCAAATATATTTAACTTTCAGTGTGATTATCTATCATGTATTTTTTTTCAGTTCCACATACATTTTTTCAAAGCTCATTCCTCTGGTCTCTGCAACTTTCATTGTCTTTGATGAAACCTAACTTTATAATCATATCTTTGGATCCAAATTCCATTATAATATTATTTTTCCTTCCAGTCTGTTCATGCCAGACATATTGCTTAAAACAAATATTGCAGATAATTTTCACTAAAGTGAATGTTGACAATTAGAAATACAATTCAGATAATTAAGCCTGTACTTTCTTAAAATTAATTTCTCCATGGATTAAGGAACTCTTCTACACTTTGCATGTTTCAGTCACAACAGTGTAATTATCCTTGTAAACAATACAAGTTCCTGCATTGTTTACATAATGAATTTGATTCTGTGATTTGGTGATGAATTTTTGTGTCTGATTATCCCACAGTGCCTTGCTTTCATTACCATTTAAAAGATTGGACTATTCTCCCTTCCTGTCTTTCACCTTTAATTCTCTTATTACTTGACCCTTAAGTTCAAACAAATGTGACTTTTTTTCTGGATAGTTTTATTAGGGGATAGAAAAAATACCTGCAACAATTCATGCATGTCACAACTTTACTCTCAAAATAAAAAGTTCTTGAGAGCATAGTGATGTCTTATTATGTCTTGACTCTCCCAAAATAAACTACCTGTTAAAGCCTATGCTGGATGTCCATGGAATTGATTAGGCAGCACAACTCATATATAATTATAACACCATGAAAGAATACTAAGAAGATTCAGAAACAGTTTTTCATGACTGCTTCTAATTTTATTCTTCACTCCACCAGCCACCCCTTCAAAGTTCCCTGAATAAAAGAGAATGAAACTTACTGTATCTCGTCGGCATAGCTCCTACCTTCCACTTGGCCCTTATCATGGAAACTTTCATTTAAGAACTCCTATATTTTTATAGAAATTAATTATTTCTCAAATCATTGTAGTAGGACTGGTAAAGCACTAATGGAGATATGTGTAAAACACTAATAAAGATCCATTAATTCACAATGCTTGGCCTAACATTAAAAGAGCCAGAAATCTCACTTCACCCTCCTGATTTTTAGTGATAACCACCCACCTTTTTAAATGAAAGCAATATATTTTTTTCTTTTCATGAAAGCTCCTCAATTATTTCTATATTTGGGAATTAATATAGTGCATTCCAGACAAAAATGATGTTTTAAAAACTTATTTACAGTTAGCATAAAATCAAACACAAACCAGCCAGAACTAATCTTTGTTCATTTATTTCCTTAGTATAATTTAGAAGCTAAACTGTGTTTGTTGTAAGTTATGAAGTTGAACAATAGACAAAGCTATTTGTTTTCAAATTTCACTTAAAAATGAACCAAGTATGGATTACTATGCAGGGCAGAAAATTGGTCTTCTCTATATGAAACTTGAAATAAAACTTAGTAATTAGTCCTTACTTTAATAGCCAGGGAAATCAGTTTTGGAAAGGGCATTACTTTTGTGATTTTATGAACTCACATTTTGTTTTAGTTATAGTTCAGATTTGCAAAAATGCACTGCCAGATGAATATGGAGAAAATGGAAATGAAAAGAAAAATGTGGGGCCATTTCTAGATATTTTGCACAAAGATTTTCTGCTTAGTAGAATTCCACCAGTGTATTTATAGTTTAAAGTCAAGACTGCTTCCACGAATATTTGTTATAGGCACAGGGATTTGTAAAACAATTTTAATATTAAATTTCACCAAACAGAAAGATGGGAATGACCTGGCAATTATCAAATAGAGATAAAATTATTTTGTAAACTAAAAACAACTTGTATTATGATTTAATACATGCTTTTATATGCATTATAATCCCCATAAAAATTACTAAAGTGGATATCACTTTATTATGACTATTGTCTCTAAAATTAACTTAAATGATGATTATTTAAGAATTAATATAGAAATATTGCCTTCTATACATGTAAAACATGATTTATGTCCAAGTAATTCTTTTTGTCTGCATGATACACCTCTTTTCTTCAGTGCCAGTTGGACCTGTAACAAAATTTCTGTAGATCTAGACTGTACCTAAATATGAGTTATAAAATGCAACAATGCATAACTGTAAATCCTTACACATTATTTAGCTTTATTCTAGATTTTTAAGTGTTGACAGAGGCATATGCAGACTGTACCACTCCTCCATCCTGAGCAATTAAAGACTGCAATCCTTATATCTCCAGAAATGCCTTCAGACATAAATATTAGATGTTTCACAGATTTCTTTACTGGGATTCTGTTAAGTCCTTCACTTTATTTCAGTTCCTACCAAAACTGGAGTCTGTTCTTGACCACGATTTAATTATCTGAGTACAGTGTCTCCCCTCTTTGACCCAAAGCTGGCTATTGCTTTTAACCAGATAGATGATCTTAACTCTTACCACCAGTGTATTTCTACTCCCCTGTAGACATGAATGATCACTGTCTGGAAGGCTCATCTACCATTACCACATGTCCCATTAAACTCTTTAGATATTAATACCATCTTGGATTATACCCTCATTTGCTGCACATACTTTCTGACCTTTACCTCCAATACTTGGTTACAGCAAAACTACTTTTCTGATGGCAGTCCTTCCTAATTTTCTAACTTTTTCTCTTACCTACTCTATCTTGTCCATTCAGTCAATTTGACCCATTTACTATGTCTTGTTCTTAAAATAAAACATAAAGCATTAATTTTTCTTTACTGGACAACAGCCTTTTACCACTCTATACATTTTCTGTCTGCCCATTTATTCTTGTTATTTTCTTCTTTCAAATTAGATTTCTAGTTTCATAATCAAATCTCTTTTTATACACTGGATTCTTTTTTTTTCCTCAACATCTTCTATTTCTCCCATTTCTTTACTGAGCTTTGTCTCCCTACTTATTATTGAACCTATTAGTATTTCAATTTTACTATTGTAGAAGGTCACTAGCAGGGAATTCCATACTTCAGAATTTGCTCCATAAAATGTCACTAGTTAGACTTGCTCCTGTCATCCATGGTGGAAAGGGTTTATGACGCACTGCCTAGAGCCCAGGTTTTCTGCTGCTTGCTATTCACTGAATGGTAGAGGTAGCAGAAAAACTCATAGCTTTTATTTAATTATGGTAATACTTTAGACAAGCAATATGAAATCCTTCTTATTGTTTTTATCTAAGAAACTAGAAAAAGTAAGAATAAGGTAAAGTATCTCCTATTTAAATGGAAGAAGTGAATGAAATGGTGGTAAAGCTATATTTCATGTTCATCTTGCTGTTTCAGCACTCATAAATGATAATTTCTAGTCTTTTCTTGATACACGTTTTTCTCAGTAAAAACAGTATACTTGTAGAATTTGAGTGGTCACCTTTGAATGAAGAGGTCTTTATATGGTGATAATTTTCTAATATGAAAACTTTGAGTTTCCATCAAATGTCAGCAGTTGTGAACTGTGGAATCCATGTTTTCTGCTGGAGGAAGAGTCATGAATCTGCACTGTTCTGGATACCCCACTCTTGCCTCATTACTGTCTTAATTATAAGACTCAACCCAACTTCAGTGTTTCACTCTGATATTGTATATTTCTGAAAAAACATAAGCTTATATGAGAGTAGAAATTTTCGGAAAAGTACATTAAAAACTTGCCCCATTTCCAGAACTTTTTTTCTTGCCAAGTTACAAAAATAACTTTCTGAAACCAATGCTGAGGCCCTTCATAGTTATGGATCCTCATATTAGTGGCAAATATTTGTCATATCCTTAACATCTACAACTCTTTTTGGGAATAAGAAAAACTAGATTATATTGCTGGGCCTGAAATGCCATAGGCCTGAAATTCCATGTGATCACAATTTCAAGTATCAGACTATTCCAATGACAATATATTACACTACATCAATTTACATGAGATATTCAAAAACCTTACACACCTGTTTAAGAATTTAGGAGGCTTCAGAATCCCAGCCAGATAAATATAGTCTGGTTCTATTTGACCTGTGCAGTGTCTTCCATTTTTTATCCCTGTAGCTTTGACACAGGATTTGAATGAGCTCCAAACCAAATCTTTACCATATTCTTTTGTAACATCTTAGTGTGTGTTCTTCATTATTTTTTGCTTCATATGAGCTCTCAGAAGAGAGAGTTAACTGTTCAGTAATAGAATTCTGGGCCCCTTTTCTTTTGGTTAAGACACCTGTTATGTTTGTATTCATATCAAATGCCTTAGGTTGTAATACTCATCACCCCAAGACAAACAAGGGTATCCAATGTTCACTTCCTCTGGAAGAGGTTCATATCTATGATTAAGATGCTGTGGTACTTCAAACCCTATTCGCTTCTACTTTGATTGTTAATCATACAGCAGTTCTAAAGCAGTTCTACATCATAATAGATTGTACTGAGATTTACTTCTACAGAAAGAATATAACTCAGATCTATAACTTTAATCTGAGTTAAAGTCAATAAACCTGAGTTAAAGTCAATAAACTAAGTGTAGGAATTGTTAGAAATAGACCTATTTTCAAACAAGGAAGGGACACCTCACAAAAGATGGCATTTTTGGGTAGTTCTGATTACTCTAGCAGAGGATTTGGGACAAATAGAGAAATTCAATTACTAGATGAGGTGTGGCTGAATTAAATGAAATATTTATTGTCCTAGGAGTTGCATGGTAATCAAATAAATATGTCGTGCCTGCCAGTGGCTGCTTGATTAGAGAGAATCTCCCAACCCAACAGTGATGGGACCATGCATGCATGATTAACATAATAATTATGGAGCTAAACCTGGCCAGTCACAATGACCCTTCCAGAGAAAGGTCAGTACCCAGATAAGAGAGCCTGACATGATGGAAATATTGACTTCATTAAAAAATCATGTCAATAGCCAAGTGATCTTAATTAGTCCAAGAAAACTGTGTTAGTAGAAACTAGTTGGGAGAAATATATGCATCATGGCAGCTTAATATGCCCCTCCTTACTGTCCCCTTTTTAAATGACTGATTAGATATCCATCCACAAACAAAAGTGCCCCTGGGAGTTGTGGGATCCAGCACCATACCCCAAGGAACACAGGAGGAATCTTGCCCACCTGTGTATCTGGTAAGAAGCAGACAGACCTTGGTAAGGACTGAAAACCAGGAGGAGCTGTGAACAGGCCCTAACCCTTCTTGGCTGTGACTGAGGAAAACCTGGAGAGTCTGACTTGGGCAGAAACCCACAGATGGAAGAGAGTTTGTAGAAGTCCAGGCTTCTTGAGTGGTGATTCCAGCATGCCATTGGAATGTGTCATCTATCTATCTATCTATCTATCTATTGAGACATGGTAAGATAAACTACCAGCATCTCCTTTGCCCCAAGGTGACACTGTATGGGGCTTATCTAGGAGGTGTCAACCCCTTCTATTGAAGAAAGAACAATAAGTGCTTGGCTACCCCTGCTGTGTGGGATGCTTTTGGAGAAAATTGTTTCTTTCTGGCAGCACCCATAGCACTGAGGTGGGACCACCATGACTGGTTAGAGAGTCAGATAATAACATCAAAGGGCATCAAAGGGATATGATTCCCCCTAATTGCACCTAAGATTTCAGCAGTAATTCTGCCCACACGCCTCTGAGAGATCTCACCCAAGTATTCCCTCACTGGGACTATTCCCTATACACAAAGTTTTAAATCCACACCTCCCCTCATTCTGTAGCCAGTTCCATATATGCACTCTTGAGTGTGAAAGCAAAAGCAAATTCCAGTAAATAGGGAGTTCCTATAGAAAAGAGACCAGAGTCTTTGGACAAGTGATAAATGACAAACTTAAGCTGTAGTGTCACCTTCTGGAAGACAAGAGAGATTTCTAGTAGCCAACCAGTGAGCCATAAGAACCAAAGAAGATATAATAGCTTAAGAACTCTGCTATAAGAGGCACCTGGGTGGGTCAGTTGGCTTTGGCTCAGAACATGATCTCATGCATGGTTCATGAGATCGAGCTCCATGTTGGGCTCTGTACTGACAGCCCTGCTTGGGATTCTCTCTTTCCCTCTCTCTCTGCTTCTCCTCTGCTTATGTTCTCTCTCTCTTTCAAAATAACAAAATAAATAAACATGTAAAAAAATAAGATAATTATGCTGTAAGAGGGAGTAAGAAGTGAAGAGCAGGTGTATCCATAGAAGGTTGGGGTAAACCCTAGATATAAGAGAATGAATTAATAGTATATCCCACCTGAAGACAACTAGGAAAGATTTGAGGAGGTATCTTTTTCTACAGATGTGAAAACAGCAATGCAAAATGATGAGGAACATGAAGAATCAAGGAAACATGTCATTATTAAAAGATAATAATAATCCAGTAATCAAACTCAAGGGCATGGAGTTTTGTGGCCTAGGTGATAATGAATTCAAAATAGCTATTTTGGAAAATTAAACAGCCTATGAGAAAGAAGAGAAAAATCAGGAAAATGAAAAATTTAACAAAGAAATAGAAATCATAAAAAAAGAACCAAACAGAACTCTGGATCTGAAAAATTCAGTGAATGAAAATTTTAAAAATGCAGTAGAGAGCATCTATAGTAGAATAGATCAGTGGAAGAGAGAATAAGTGATCTAGAGGATAGTAACTTTGAAAAAACCCAATCTTAGGAAAAAAGAAAAGAATGAAAAAGTGAAGAAAACCTAAATGATTTGTGGAATTCCATCAAACATGCAAATATTTGAATAATTAGGATTCTGGAAGGAAAAAAAAGAGAAAGTTTACTTAAGGAACTAGTAGATGAGACTCACATCCAAGTTGAGGAAGCTAATAGATCACCCCATTATATTAATGCAAAAAGAGCTTTTCCAAGACACATTGTATGAAACTTTTAAAACTCAAAGTTAAAAAGAAACTTAAAAGCAGCTAGTGTTGGGGGCGGGGGGAGATTCTAACCAACAAAGGAAGCCCTGTTAGGCTATCACGGACTTCCCACCAGAAACCCTACTGTTGAAAGTAGAATGACATATTCAAATTGTCAAAATTAAAAAATTGTCAGCTGATAATGCTCTATCCAGCAGTTATACTTTAGATAGACTTTCTCAGACAAACAAATGGTGAGGAGTTTCATTACCACTAGAACTACCTTGTAAGAAATAATGAAAAGAGTTCATTATGAAATGAAAAAATGCAAATTAGTGACATGAAAACATATGAAAGTGTACAACACATTGGTAAATGTAAATATACAACCAGATTTAGAAAACTTTAATTCTGTAATAGGTTAGTGTGTCAACCACTTAACCTATAGCATAATGGGTGAAGGGAAAGAGTATTAAAATAACTATAGCTACTGTAACTTTTTAATGAATAAACAATTAAAAAGAGGTAAATTGTGACATCAAGTATATGAAAAAGGAGAATAAAAGGGTGGAGCATTGGTATATAATTGAAGTTAACTTTCTATCAGCCTAAAATTATCTATTTTATTTATAAGATCTTTTATGTAAATCTCATGTTAACCACAAAACAAAAACATACCGTAGATCCACTAAAGAGAAAGAGAAAAAGAGCATGGCATCAGGGAAAATTACCAATTTACAAAGGTAGGCAGAAACAAGGGAAAAAAGAAACAATGGAAATATAAAACAGTTGGAAAGGAATTAATAACTTGGCATTAGTAAGTCCTTACCTACTAATAATTACTCTAAATGTAAGAGAATTAACTTTAAATTTTAAATCTAAAGGCATAGAGTGGCTAGATAAAATTAAAAAAAAAAAAAAAAAAAAAAAAACAAGACCCAACTATATCCTGCTTATGAAATACTCACTTCATACTCTGGGCACATATTAGCTCAAAGTGAAGGGCTAGAAAAAAGTATTCCATACAATATTTTTGGTGGAAACCAAAGAAAGTACAGTAGCTGTCCTTATAGCTGATAAAATAGACTAAGCCAAAACTGGGTGAAGACACAGGGAAGATCTTTATATAATGATAAAGTGGTCAATTCATCAAGATGTAATAATCATATACTATGTAGAGAAAACCATAAAGACTCCACACACAAAAAAATTAGAACTAATAAATGAATTCAGTAAAGTTACAGGATGCAAAATCAATATACATAAAATCTGTTGCATTTCTGTACAGTAATAATGAACTACTTTTAGGGAAAATTAAGAAAACAAACCCACTTCCAGTTACATCAGAAAGAATAAAATATGTAGGAATGAATGAAACCAAGGAGTTAAAAGACTAGAAAACTATAAGATATCGATGGATTGGAAAAATTAATATTATTTAAGTGTCCATAATAACCAAAGGAACTTACAAATTCAGTGCAATCCTTATGAAAATACCAATGACAATTTTCACAGAACTGGAACAAATAATCCTTAAATTTGTATAGAACCATGAAAAATCCCAAATAGCCAAAGAAATCTTGAGAAAAAAGAACAAAGCTGGAGGTATCACACACACTGATTCAAAACTATACCACAAAACTGTAGTAATTAAAACACTATGGTACTGGTACAAAAACAGAAACCTAGATAAATGGAACAGAATAGAGTCCAGAAATCAACACATTTTTATTTCAATTTTTGTTTTGTTAATCATCTACAAAAGAGTCAAAAATGTACAATGGGAAAAAGGTAGTTTTGTCAATAAATGGTAGTGGAAAAAAAACCATGCAACAGAATGAAATTGGACCACTTATTATATCATATACAAAAATAAACTCAAAAAGGATTAAAAACTAAATGTATGACTGTAAACCATAAAACTCTGAGGAAAAAACATAGTAAGCTCTTGGACATTGGCCTGTGTACACACACACACACACACACACAAACACACACACAGTCTTTCTTAGGCAAGGGCAACAAAAGCAAAAATAAACAAATGGGACTATATCAGGCCAAAACCCTTTTACACAGTGAATAAAACCATCAACAAGAAGAAAAGGCAACCTACTGAATAGAAGAAAATATTTGCAAATGATATAACAACAAAATATAAAATAACTCACACAACTCAATAGCAAAAAATAAATACCCAGTTTAAAAAATGGGCAGAGAACCTGAATAGACATTTCTCCAAAGAAGACATATAGATAGCAACAGACACATGGAAAGATGCTCAACATCACTCATCTTCAGGGACGTGCAAATTAGAATCACAATGATATATCGCTTCATACCTGTCAGAGTGGCTGTTATTAAAGATGAGAAGCAAGTGTTGGCAAGCATGTGGAGAAAAGGTAGCCCTGGTGTGCATGCAACCCTGGTAGGAATGCAAAACAGCGTGCCCCTACCCCCCCCCCCCCAAAACAATGGTATGACCACTATGGGGATGTTCCTCAAAAAATTAGAAATAGAACTACCATATCATCCAGTAAATCCACTTTTGAAAATTTATCTGAAGAAATGAAAACACTAATTTAAAAGATGTATGCACCCCTATGTTCATTGTAGCATTATTTACAGTAGCCAAGATATGAAAGCAACATAAGTGCCCAACTATGGATGAATGGATAAAGAAGATGTAGTGTGTGTGTATAGAAGTACACACACACAATGGAATGGTGGCCCACCATAAAAAAGAATGAAATCTTGCCATTTGCAACATCATGGGTGGAACTAGAGGGTATTATGCTAAGTGAAATAAGTCAAACACAGACAAATAGTTTCACTTACACATGGAATCTAAAAAAAGAGAACAAGTGGTCAAACAAACCAAAATAGAAATAGACTCGTAGATACAGAGAATAATCTAGTGGTTGCCAGAAGGGAAGGGGGTGAGGGTATGGCAAAAATAGAGGAAGGGGATTAAAAGGTGCAAACTTCCAATTATAAAATAAGTAAGACATGGGGATACAATGCGCAACATAGCAAATATAGTTAATAATAGGTAACAATTTTGTGACAAATTATGTTGGAGGAAAATTGGAAACTGGGTCACATGGCCCCTTGTCCAAACATTTTCAGTCCTAACTGAACTTTTTCTGCCTACTTAGAAATAAAAAAGAAGCAATGGAATATCATTTTCAATTATAGCAGTCTTTTCCCTTTTCCTGTTAAAATTTTACCTAAAGGTTGGGTGTAAATATATATAGGAATTGTGTATATGATGAAATTACCATCTTAAATTTGAAAAAAAAAAAGTGGGTTATTCAAGTAGTGTTGGGACAATTGGCTAATATTTTATGAAAAAAAATTGGCTCCCCACTTCATCTTTCTAATAAAATAAGTTCACATGGTACAAAGATTTGGATATTTTTAAAAACCTGAAAATTTTTTTAATGTTTCAAGTTTTAGTTAAATTCCAGTTAGTTAACATATAATGTAATATTAGTTTCAGTAGTAAAATTTAGTGATTTGTCACTTACATATGACAGTGCTCAACACAAGTGCCCTCCTTAATACCCACCACCCATTTATCCCATTCTCCTACCCACTTCTCATCCAGTAACCCTCAGTTTGTTCTCTGTAGTAAGAGTCTGTTTCTTGGTTTACCTCTTTTTTCTTCCCCTAAGTTCATCTGTTTTGTTTCTTAAGTTCCACATATGAGTGAAATCGTATGGTATTCGTGTTTCTTTGACTGACTTATTTCACTTAGCATAATACACTCTAGCTCCAGCCACATTGTTGCAAATGGCAAGATTTCATTTGTCGATTGCTGAGTAGTATACCATTATATATATATATATATATATATATATATATATATATATATACACACAATATATACATATATGTATAGATATGTATATAGATATGTGTATATATGTATATATATGTATGTAGATATGTAGATATGTATATACATATATATATAATCCATTCATCAGTCAATGGACATTTGGGCTGTTTCCATAATTTAGCTATTATTGATAATGCTGCTATAAACATCAGGGTGCATATGCCCCTTCAAATCAGTATTTTTGTATCTTTAGGGTAAGTACCTAGTAGTGCAATTGCTGAGCCATAAAATCTGTAAAATTTTATAATAAAATGAAACAATGGTTAGCTTAAACAAACAAAAAAGGAACTAGTTTGGAAATTCTTTTAGCAAATACATATTACTTAATGAGTTTCAGGAAATAACCAGTTTTTTAATGAAACTAGGTAGAAGCCGAATGGTAAAAATGTCTAGCACATGGGGAAAAGATTGGGAAGGTGAACAATCCATTGGAACTGGGGTTGTTACTTGAATAAACAAGGCACTTGTGTGCCACCCTTGTCACAAAGAGAAGGGCATAATGTACAGTGTTACATTTTCAGGATGCAGTGGGGTCCCTGGGTTTTACTTCCCTAATAACACTCCAAGGCTGAATGTATAAGTCTCATTCAAGACCCTCCTTTCTTGTGGGACAGAACTCTCAGGTAACCCCGCTTTGGGTTTTAGAATTTCAGGCAGGACCTGGAGCTCAGTCTCTAGCTTTAGTGAATATGAACAAGAAACAAGCTTCAGAGTCAAACACACATGTTTTTGACTCATTCTGTTACTTTTTTTCTGCCTGCCTTAAATCCTCTAAAATTGTTTATTTCTTTTTTTATTTTTAAATCCAAACTCATTGATTTTTTTTTTAATAATTAAATACCAGCAGGGACACCTGGGTGGCTCAGTTGGTTCAGTGTCCGACTTTGGCTCAGGTCACGATCTTGCAGTTTATGAGTTCAAGCCCTGCATCTGGCTGTGGGCTAACAGCACAGAGTCTGAAATCTGCTTTGGATTCTGTGTCTCCCTCTCTCTCTGCCCCTTCCCCGCTCATGCTCTCTCTCTCTCTCTCTCTCTCTCTCTTTCTCTCTTTCTCTCTCTCTCTCAAAAATAAACATTAAAAATATTTTAAAAAAAAGAATTAAAGACCAGTAAAACTTTGTTTTGTGAACATGATTAATTCTTGAAATACGTTCATAATCCAAAGCACTTGTATATCAAAGCAAATTTCAAGAGCCATTGGCTCAGTTGTGATCTTGTGACAGTTAGTGTCATGTACTACTCATATTGCAAGACATCACTTGTTTATCAAGTTAAAATTTATTAGAAATGTTTGCTCATCTTGCAGAACACTCGCAGAACAAGTTACTAGCAATTCAAGGATTTACTGTAACATAATTGATGTAAAATGCTTAGCAGAGTTCTAAAGCAAATTTTTAATAAATGATTAAAGGTCATTTTCATATAAATAATGGTAGGGATAATTATCATTTAATTTTGTTGAGAGTTTTTATTTATTATATAGATTATACCTGTACTTAGAAATTTCTACCATTACTAAGCCCATGCTTTTTCCTTCTCTAAAGCCATGGTCAATTTGATATTCAGTCATAAACATTTAAGACATATCTGTCTTCATCATACAGAATTGCCAAAGTAAATCATACATGATGGAATTAAGTTTGTTACTTTGTTAAAATGCTACTTTATAGTACAGAATATGGAGTCTTCCTTTATTTCTATTAACATTTACTTCTATTAACATATTACATCCACATTATGTCCTGACAATGTGCACCTATCCTGAGATATTGTTAAAACTGTATCACAAAAGGGCAAAGCCATCATTGCTGACTTGTTTCAAGGTTAAGTTTCCTGTCAAAGTAGAGAACGGATGAGTTTATGGTAAGAAATCTGTGTGACCCACAATTTAAAAATTTTTATGATCTTTACTGTGTGGTGAAGTTCTTTGAGAAATATAAAGCAATATATAAATGTTGGGATTCATTACTGTTCTTTGTATCATTTTGGCTTTGCAATTATTTTCACTATTTGAAAATGGAATTTTTTGTGAGTCATTTCAAATTCTTGAGGCCACAATAGAAAACAAACAAACAAAAAGAGTAAATTTCACAAACTTTACACTTTGATACCTCTCTCTGAAATATGATCATAATAAATAGTGTTTTGCTCAAATCACAGGATTGTGGTGACTATCAAATATGCTAATAAATGTGGGTGATCCCTGAGTTAATAAAGTTGTGTTAAAAATATATGTCATGTGGGGCGCCTGGGTGGCTCAGTCATTAAGCGTCCAACTTCACCTCAGGTCATGATCTCACAGTTTGTGGGTTCAAGCCCTGCATCAGGCTCTGTGCTGACAGCTCAGAGCCTGGAGCCTGCTTCGGATTCTGTGTCTCCCTCTCTCTCTGCTCCTCTCCCGCTCATGCTCTGTCTCTCTCTGTCTCTCTGTCTCTCTCTCTCTCTCTCTCTCTCTCTCTGTCAAAAATAAATAAAAACAGGGGTGCCTGGGTGGCTCAGTCAGTTGGGAGTCTGACTTAGGCTCAGGTCATGATCTCACAGTTTGTGGGTTCAAGCCCGCATCGGACTCTGTGCTGACAGCTCAGATTCTGTGTCTCCCTCTCTCTCTGCCCCTCCCCTGTTCATGCTCTGTCTCTGTCTCAAAAATAAATAAACATTTTAAATAAATAAATAAAGTAAAAACATTAAAAAAAAATTTTAAAAAGACATGTCATGCATGCCTGGGCGGCTTGATTGATCGATTGGGTGACCAACTCTTGATTTGGGTGCAGGCCATGATCTAAGGGTTTTGTTGTGAGATTGAACACCGCATTAGGGCTCGGTGCTGGGTATAGTGCCTGCTTCAGATTCTCTCTCTGCTCCTTCCCAGCTCACATGTTCTCTCTCTCTCTCTCTCTCTCTCTCTCTCTCTTTCTCAAAAAGAAAATTATATATGTCAAACTTGATTTCCTTGCTAGGACAGACAATGAAATTATAGGCCAAAGCACCATCACCCTGTTTCTACTTGGTGTGAGTGTGTGGTGTGTCAGTGTGTGTGTTTGCGTTTGTGTGTGCACAGCTCATACACATATAATTAAATGACCTGTGTCAAAATAGGAACAGAATGTATGGCTTATGGGTGATATATTTGTAATGTGTGCAAAGAAATGTGTACATACACAATCTATTTTGGGTTTTTCCAAGTTTTCTTCTCTTCCTGTACATTATCTCAATAATTTAAACAAGTAGAGGAGGATAAGACATATTCTGTTTCCTTTCATGTGAAAAGTAAAGGCGCTTTGGAAGTGTGGCTTCAAATTATTTTTGTATCTTACCCTCTCCCCCAGCATTGAATGTATCATACCTATGCAAATTAATGTACTCACTATCTTCAGATGGTTCTGGTGTAATTTTTTTCTCTCCTGTATTATTTCAACTTTTCATTCCTCCTAAGAAATTTTCTCCTCTATTCCAATCTAAATCCCATTCAATTTTCTTCCTTTCTTTCCCTTTTTCTTTCTCTCTCTCTCTCTCTCTCTCTTAATTTATATCTCTTTCTCTCTTTTCTTGGCTTAAACAACATTTCTGGAGGTGGGAAGTTGGCAAAAATTCTTTCTGGGCACTCTAAGAGAGAATCTGTTCCATGACTCTCTCCTGCTGTTGGTATCCACTGGCATTCCTGGGCTTGTAGAGATATCAAGATAGAAAACTTTATGATACATTTATGATTATATATATGTGACCAAATAAATCTTGCCGTATAGGCCAGATAATTATTGCAATAAGGGACCTTGTGTTTTATACATGTATACTTCCCTGAATGTTTGCAATAATGAATGCCCTTAATGTGCACTCAGAAAAATATTCCTTGATTTTCTTTAGTCCACTCATTATTTCCTAAACAAACTATCCTGACTGGGTTTAAATAAATACCATTTCAGCTGCTGTTCAACCACTTTTTCTGACCCTTGAAACAAATGTGAAAACATCAGAAACATCCCAGCATTGCCATGACTTTCCATTTGTGTAATCACAGCACTCAAAGGAGTTTGTTTTTAAGACAACGATCTCACATTTTTATATGGTACTTACTGCCCTAGAGCACTTGAGATAACGATTTTTTAAATTTTTTTATTTACATCCAAATTAGTTAGCATATAGTGCAAAAATGATTTCAGGAGTAGATTCCTTTTATAATAATTGGTACAAATTTGGTGAGACTCTTAACAAAAAATAGAGTCAAAAACTAGTGGACAGAGGAAAAAAATATTAATTACCAACACGAGTAACTTTTAACCTTTTACTTTTTAATGAGCTTTTTTTTAATAGTTACAAATGTTATACACCTTAAACAAAATCTTATCTACAAATCCAGTATGTTTGACAGGATAGTTGAAATCCTCTTAGTTCAAGTGAAATAAGGTAAGATCCAAAAGTTCTAAACTGTTGACACTTCTTTTTCAGTCCCTGCTCTGGTGACCTCAGCAGTATCCTCGATTTCAGGAAGTTCATGCTATTTACACTAATGCAGTAATAGATGTTACTGTTAAGCACTGATTAAATTTAACTGTGAACTTCCTGGTCCAGAAGGCAAATATTGTGCTGTTAGTATGTAATGAAAGAGAATATCAAAAATTTTCAAGGGAAGCACTAATTTCCATAGTAAAAATGAATTTACTGTGTCTGTTATAAATCATCACTGAGAAATATGTTTGACAATGTCTTCAAAACGGGTCCTTCAGATTATAAAACATCATGCTTCATATAGCTATTTCTTTTGTGTTCACTAAAGATCTAGGAGAACTCTGGTGAACTGAAGGAATCCCTGCATAGGATTAAAATGCTTAAGTTTACAAAAGCAGGTTTTAGGTAATCTGATTTGGTATGTGAATGACTTGAAAAGCAGGCAGGTAAATATAGAGTCTATATACCTTCCTTAAATATAAAATATTTTTGCAGGTTATTTTTTAAATAGAAGCTGGATATAACTTCATTTTAAGTTAAAATTTTAGATGAAAGCCTACATAATGATATTTACATTCTAAATCAGGAAATATGTGCTGTAATACCTGATGTGTAAATTGTGATTTAGGCTGCCTTTTCAGCCCTTTCCCTTAGAATTGTAAAAAATATTATATGTGAGGAATTCCTATCAACAAATTATGTACAGGTAAATAATTTTCAATTGCCCATAATTTATACAGTATTCAATGTTTTAGTTTAACTCTGAAGTTTAGATTTTATATTTTACATTTCAGACAGCCCATTTCCAGCTCCATATCAACTAACCTTCTATGTCAATCCGGAAATGAATAGAGAAAATATTTCTTTCTGGATAATCTCTGGAACAAAGTCAGAGTACTACCTGTTTTGCAAGTTAAACAACATCTGAAGATATTAGGCTCTTTGATGCCTTTACTAAGATTCTCTTGAAGCAGACCTAATTTTAACCTGTCTCCTCAAAGTTAGTTCTTAGAAGTTATTTTTTCTCATTTTTTACACATCTCCTTCTCTGCAATCTGTCTATCCACATGTTCTGTCTTTTCTCTCTCCCCCTTCCTTCTTCTCATCCCACTTTTTCCTTCTTCCCTCCCTCTCCCCTTTGTTTCTTCCTTCCTTCTCTCTTCCCTTTCTTTCTTCCTTCCTCATGCAGTTATTCATCATATACTTAACAAATAATTAAATTATTTACTGTTATTATCTGTCAAGTAGATTTCTCAAAAAATGGAAAATGCCTCACAGACACAACATGAAACAACATGTGTGTGTTTCACATAAGTTTCACATAAGTGAAAAAGGGTGTTTTAGGGAAAGGGTACTTCATATGCAATGCTAGAAGCTTGTATATTCATAGATCTTTGTAGTTAAAAGCTTATAAATAAATTTATTCTCACATTTGACAAGAACAAAATTAATATTGGGATATTAGAGGGGATAATAGTGAACACAGAATTGAAATATATGATGTAATAATAAAGAGGTTTGGCTTTATTCTGTGTACTTTTACAGAGTTATAGGCAGATAAAGGCTGAGCATGAGATGTGCATTTGCAATGATGCCCTTGGCAAGAGTGTAGTGTGTAGGGGTGAATTAGCAGATCAGTATGCAGACTAGCTCATCCAGAAACCTATTGTGAAAATTCAGTAAGAGAAGATGGGGACCTGGTTCAAGTCTTGAGACAGTGGAAAAATTCAGATATAAAATCTGCAGAAATCAGAGACAAATGATGGAGTGTAGGAAGTGGCTGAGGGAAGAAATACACAGGATTTCAGGATTTCTGAGATAAGTGATTAAGTAGATGGCATTACCACTCAAAGTAAACAAAAGTCAGAAAAATAAGGAGAAGATAGATTTGGGTTCATAGTTGATGTATTCACGTTTGTTAATCATTGTGAGAGATACCTCCAAATTATATATACTTTGCTTTATTCACTATATTATATAATTTGCTTTATACATTTCTCTTTTACATCATTCTGTTTATATTCATTCCCTCATGATATGGTAATGTAGGAATGAGGATTCAGATTCTGAAGCCAGACTGCCTGGGTTTAAATCTTGGCTCAAAGTTTATAGTTTGTGTGTATGTGGGCAAATCACATATCCATTCTGTGCTTTGGGATTTTTAATCTGTAAAAATGGATCAAAAAATAAAATTAGCAATGCCTATTTCTGGGGTTGCTGTAAGAAATAAATGGCCAATAGAAATAAAGGACATATAAATGTGAATTATTATTATTCTTACTATTGTGCACCTACATTATATCTTCTTAAAATTTTCTTAATTTTTTAAAGTTTATTTTTGAGAGAGAGAGAGAGAGTGACAGAGCACGAGTCAGGGAGGGGCAGAGAGAGAGGGAGACACAGAATCCTAAGCAGGCTCCAGGCTCTGAGCTGTCAGGCACAAAGCCTGATGCGGGGCTGGAACTCATGAACCCTGAGAACATGACCTGAGCCAAAGTCGGACTTTTAACTGACTGAGCCATCCGAGAGCCCCATACATCTTCTTAAAATATCCTACTGAAATTTTTGTTTACATAGCTTACATTATAGCAAACAAATACTTATGCTTGCCTAACTGCCCCCCCCAAATGGCTATCATGAACAATATTGTCTGCCTCCTTATTTTGTGTCCAGCATTAAAACTGGTAAACACATCCCATAAAAAAAAAGCTGTCACATGCAGGTAATAGCCCTTGTGATTGATGGGATCTATGGAGGTCAGAAAAAGCATTATGTTAAATATTAGGCATAGAGAATTTGAATTCATCACTCTTGGAGAGTAGGAACCTGAAGTTATCCATGTAGAATGAGGTTTGAGTACCTCACATTCAGGGTCTTGAAAGCATAAAAATTATTGATTGAAAGAGGAGGAAAAGACAAAGTACCTGATATAAACTAAAGTCTAAATGTAGAGCTTTAAAAGAATGTAGACACAGATAAGAAATAAAATTGGTTCTATAGACAGTAGTCTGCTGTGTCAGAATAGAGATACGAAGTGAAGAGAAAGCAAATAGGGACCAAATCAGAAGACTTCCATTGCTGGAAAAAGAAAGACTGAGTATTGGTGGGCAAGGGAAGGCGTAGGAATGCCTGCTGCTAAATACACAGACATGCTAGATAATATATATTTTCTAATCATTATAAATGGATACCTAAAAAAAAATGAAAGTAGGATGACTTCCAGGTGAAAAATAAATAAATAAAAATAAATAAATAAATAAATAAATAAATAAATAATAAGTAAGTAAAGGAAATGAAAACTAAAGGCATTTGCTAGTACCAAGAAAGAGAAATTTGGTTTTTAACTACAACTCCAGGAATGTAAATAATTCCTTGAGCTCTTTAAAAGTACAAAGCTGAAATGGAAAACTCCACCTAAAGATAAATGTCAAAATGCTCCTCCTTCTGAGAAAGAGTAGGATGGGAACCCCACAGTGGCAAAGGAAGGCAATCAAAAAACTCTTCTTGTCCTACAATTCAAGCAGAAAATATATTGAAATCAGTCCCTGGAATTAAAAGCACAGCTATTCCCTCATCTGGATTCAGCATTTCAATTGACAACACTTGAATGATCAGGAAAATTCCAAGTCCATAAATTAATTTAAAGAGTGCTGAGCTTGGTGTACACACACACACACACACACACACACACACACACACACACATACAAAACTTGCCATCATAACAGAATCTTAGCAGAAATAAATAAATAAACCTCAGACTTAAATCCTTAAAATCTGCAAGTTTAAAAATACAAAATAATTACAGTGAATACATTTGAAGAGAACACATATACGAGATTTAATATGTGTTCAAGAAATAGGGAATCATCAAAAATGGCCAAACCTATTAAAAATAAAATCATTGATAGATTGTTTAGAAAGAAAAAATTAGTGAAGTAAAAACTCAAAGAACAAACCAAATGGCATAAAACAAAAGCAGATGAAGAACACGTTGAAAAGTAGACGTGATGAGTAATACAAATTATAAGATAAATATAGAAGAAGGTAGACAATTTAAGAAGCACACAGGGTAGAATGAAATGGTCTAAAACAATTGACATTTTTTAAAAAAAATTTTAATGTTTTATTTATTTTTAAGAAAGAGAGAGACAGAGCATGAGTAGGGATGGGGCAGAGAGAGAGGGAGACACAGAATCTGAAGCAGGCTCCAGGCTCTGAGCTGTCAGCACAGAGCCCGACGCGGGGCTCAAACTCACAGACCGTGAGATCATGACCTGGGCCGATGTCGGAGGCTCAACTGACTGAGCCCCCTGTGCGCCCCTAAAACAATTGTCATTTAACTGACAAAAAAAGAAAAAGAAAAAAGAAAGAAGAAAAGAAAAGGAAAAGAAAAGAAAAGAAAAGAAAAACACCAAAAAAGGAGAGGTAATTTTTAGAGATAATCACTTTGGAAGTACCAGCAATGATGGAAGGTGTCAAGCCTCAAATTCAAGAAGCCTAGTGAATATCGATAAAGAGAAAACAACATAAACTCCCATCTAAGCATATTGCCATTGAAATTCTGGAAAAAAGGAGAAGGAGAAAGGAGAAAAAAGCAAATGACTGGCAAATGAACATTAAAAGAATATCTTTCTAGCACAGAGGTATGTCAGCACACAGTGGGAAAATAACTTCAAATTTTGAGATAAAATTACTGTGCACTTTTATTTATATTAATTATCATTTAATATAAAAGTTAGTAGTAGACCATCAGCAAAGAAAACCCCAAACACGTATTCAGGAAGAAGATAAAATATTCCAAAAGAAAAGTCTGAATTACAAGAAGGAAGAGTCACTATAGAAAAATGTGAAGGTTTTACATCAATATGTATTTATCTGCAATAGTACAAAACAAAACAAAAACTAAATATATAGAGAGAGCAATAATATCATGTAATCCATGAAAAGGATAATGGGATATTAAGCATTCTTGAATGCTTAAGCAAAATTCTTGAATTGTTTGAAATTTGGATGAAAGCAACAGATAAATTTAGATCTTTTAAGTGGCATCTTAATTTAAGATAAACAATAAAGGGATAAAGTAATACGAACAAACAGTCAGTGGCCAATGTAGGAAAGGAACAGAACAAACAAACAAAAAAACTAAACCAAAATAAAAATAAAAATGAAAACAAATATAAAATGTAATTCAAAAGGCAAATCTTACAAAGTAGATTGATAGATGTTGATCCAAATATAGAAACATTGAGTGTGGAAAAAGATGATCTCGATGTGATAACGTATTAAAAAAGATAAATAGCGGTGCCTGGGTGGCTCAGTCAGTTGAGTGTCTGACTTCGGCTCAGGTCATGATCTCACAGTTCATGAGCTCAAGCCCCACATCGGGCTCTGTGCTGACAGCTTGGAGCCTGGAGCCTGCTTCTGCATCTGTGTCTCCCTCCCTCTGCCCCTTCCCCTCTCATGCTCTGTCTCTGTCTCTCAAAGATGAACAAACGTTTAAAAAAAAAGATAAATAAAGCAAATATTATCCAGAGAGATGAGACAGTAGGAATATTTCTTTAAAATATCATACATATACATCTGTTATCATTAATTATATTTATTGTATTGGTGGTCTCAGGCAGTAGAAAAAATATTTATCCTTGTGGAGATTTAATTGTCTTCAAAGGAAAAAATTGATAATTTGAAAACAGTTTATTTGAAGTAATAAGGTATAGTAATATTATTTGGGAATACAAGTGTAAAAACCGTATCAATTTTAATTCTTGAATATTTACAGATAGAAGTTGGAAAATATTTTTTAATTTGATGCCAATGAAATTGCTGGAAAATAAGACATTAAGGATTAGATCTTATAAAAATGTTTATAACAAAACAAAACTGAAGTAAACGGAGCAATACCTTATACTTCCACATGAGAAGACACTGTTACAGTGATGTAGACTTGCCATCTTAATCCATAATTTTAAATATTCAAATATTTTGTTATTAATATTATTATTAATGGCACCTAGTTAGCTTATTCTAAGTATTATATGGAGGAGCACATAGTCCAAGATTGGCAAGAATGCTTTGAAAGGGAGTAAGGCTAGAGAACTTGCCTTCACTGATATCAGCTAGAGTACACTATAAAGTGAGGTATTGGGGCAGTGATAAACACATAATTTAAGAAGAATGAGGGTACACAGTGAATCCTATGCATGTTTGGATATTGATAGATGTCAATCATGCAGTATAATACTCTGACGAAAGGGATGAGATGTAAGAAAATGGTGCTGTGGACAGTTGTTTCTCTGTGATAAAGACTATCTCAAACTTGAATCACTTGGAAAAATCAATTCATTTGGATTACATTCCTAAATAAAAATGCTACATTTTGTAAGGAAAGACAATAACATAGGCATTTATTTCTATGACAAGAAAATGGAGAAGAATGCCTTAATTAGGGCACAAAGAGTCATATGAAACATAAATGTTATTATGTTTTATTTTTAACCCACATCTCAAAGCACAGAAAAGGTCAGAAACAAAAAAGGTAAAAAGTGGACTCAAATTTGAGGAGTATATTTGTGACATGTATGAATAACGAAGGGTATATGTATATATAAGATATGTATAAAAGGGTATATACAGTTATCCTTCTTTGTAATCAATAGATAAAAGGCAAACAACTCATTAGAAAATGGGCAAATATATACAAAAGTAAGAAACCAGAATGCCAATTAAATATGAAAGAATTTCTCTATATTTTTAGACTCAACATACTGCAAACTAAATAAAGAGATACACATTTTTATTTTTACCCAATATCTTGAGAAAAAAATCCTGACATTCATAAACGCTGATGAGGGTATAGAGCAATAGAAACTTCTATGCACTGCTACAGGATGTGTAGTTTGAGTAACATAATAGTGAACAATTTGGCAAAATCTGTTATTCTGTTTTTGTATGTTTTGATAGAACATATTTTAAGGTAAAAGGATTGAAATCAGAGAGGTAGGATGCTGGGTATGTGATTGCTTAGTACAGGCAGATGCTGAGATTTTTCTTTGTATCTAAGTTGAAGAGTGGTATTAGATAGGTTTAGGGGATTTAAAGAGCTTGGAGTAAACCAACATGGATGTGCTTTACATAATCACTATATTTAAAATGAATATAATTGAATATAAAACTCTGCTTAGCATAAATCACTTTCAGGAAGAAGACTCATAATCTCTCACATGCTCTTAGTGCCTCCCATTCTCCCTTCCTTGTGATCACTTTCAACCATTGACATGTCTGACGTTCTTAAGGACTTACTTATACTGGTTAATCTCCTGGGTTCTGGAACTCCTGTTGTGTGATATGCCCCCTTAAGAATTATTTAAACCAATTCAGAAGACATAATAAGTACCCTGAATAAAGGCAGAGTTTAGCTGTATGCTGTGATATAAGCTTTTATTCATATGCAGAAATGTCCCCTTTGTTCTCACTGATTAATTTCACTATGTACTTACTTCTGAAGCTTTTATAATACAAATTATTATGCATCAAAAGCAAGACAAGATCATATTAACCCCTATAATTTTTTTTTTTGCATTTCAAGTGTGCCCAACAAATAGTTCTGCTCAGAAAACAGAAAATTAAAGAGTCATAAAATATTAGATCCAGCTCTTTCAAACCCAAATATGATAATAATTGCTGGAAACCTCATTTATAAATGAGATGACTGAGACTCCACAGTCAGTTGTATAGCTGATAACAAGAAAGAAAGATAGCTAGATGATATGCACTGCTTCTTTCCCTGGAATCTTCTCATTGCACATCAACCCTCGCAAATTAGTTTACAGTTCAGCATTTTATTGAACTCTATTTTTTCTGGACATAACTTGAAAATTCAATCAAGAGAATATTTGCTGACCACCCCCAAGTACTATTTTAAAATCTGGTCAGCACTTTTTTTTTAAATTTTATTATTTGTTTTTGAGAGAGAGAGAAAGAGAGAGAGAGAGTAAGTGAGCACGAATGGGGGAGGAGCAGGGAGAGAGGGAGACACAGAATCTGAAGCAGCCTCCAGGCTCTGAGCTGTCAGCACAGAGCCCGACGTGGGGCTCGAACTCACGGCTCACCATGAGATCATGACCTGAGCCGAAGTCGGACGCTTAACCGACTGAGCCACCCAGATGCCCATGGTCAGCACTTTTAAATTTTGATGAAACTTCTGTGTGGGAGGTGCAGGTAAAAGGAACTGTAGACTGTGGGATGATTTATACTTTTCATGAGGCTTGATAATAATATACATGACCATAGCAAAAACATTAGAGCTTCCTCACCTATAAAATTGTGCTTATCCATGGAACCTGTTCAGTGTCCAGTTCAGTGTGTGGATTCAGTCCTCATCTTTGTCTTCTTGGCAGTGGCTCCATACTCACTGGTGAAGCATTCTTGATTCTCATCAGCTTCTCAGTCTCAAAGTCAGCTTCTCTGCTCAGGGAGTACAACTTGTCAGTGGATGCACTTCCTTAAATTAAGGTATCCATGCTTCTTAAGAATATTCCTAATAGTCATATGATGTCATATAGTCACTTTCAGGAGGATCTCTCATTTTAGTTGTGAATAAAATTTTAAGCCAAGAAATGAAATAACTCGTTAATCCTATTTGAGCTACTGAGGAACTTTTGAGAGGAAAAAAGTAATCAATTTAATAAAAAGAATAATCAAAAAAGAAACTTGATGGTCCATATATATCAAATGTAACAGTAGTGTGTAAAGTCACCCAAACCTGTAAACTACTTAGCCAGATTAATAATAAAAATTTCAAATCTAACCAAATGTTAAACCTTTATAGATTGTCTTGTTCAAGAAGTGCATGGGAGAAGAATAAATAGATATGAGTTTTAAGGGAACAGAGTTACTAGGCTTATTTATGATTTCTGTTCAAGAGCCATAAGACTGGAAAACCCCTCAAGGCAAGGATAATGACTGAGCAGATTCAGGCATACGGTTCAGGTAACTGTAAAATAAGTGGAAGAACACAAAATAAACATCCATTTTGACTGGCAGAGCCTAGACTAGAGTCTGAATCTAACAATTACTGTGTGTGATCTCAGGCAATTTTTTTTAACCCTTCTGAATATTGCTAATTGGTAAGCAGAAGACCACATGTGATGATGTGATAGAGTCAGAGAGATGTGGGTTGAAAGCCAAGTTGACCTCTTGATAGTTTAATGTTCTTGGAAAATGAAACCCTTTAAACCTCAATGTCTTCATCTATGAAATTGAGGAAATAATATTTATCTAAACTTTGAGATTTGAGGAAAACTCAGGTTTATGTGATAAACACATAGTGGTTATTTTAAGAATGTTGGATAAGTGATTATCACTCGCTTGTGAATGCGGAACTTTGTAAATGTAAATTAACAGTACATACATAGGATTGTCAACTGGAGAGGATGTCCCAGTGAAATCCTCAAAATTTGAGTGACAATCAAAATATGTTTGTCCTCTATTGCCTCAGAGTACAAAATTAATCAGTAATTCTTAGGGACAAATATTACTTTTTCTCTTAAACTTTAATAGGCTTCTGGTTTGATAACACATTGAGTCCCTAGTGTGTTCTTATGAATGAGACTGTAGTATATTTTCCCTTCTTTCAATTTGTATTAAACAGAGAAAAGGGGGAGAATGGAGAGTGTGTGAAGAGCAAATATTTTAAAGATCCTAAAACACTTACATCATTCACATTTTGGCATGATAGAAATTGGGCTGTATTTTATAATCTGTGGCTTCTTGCAATTGCTGACATCCAGGAAGCAATCTTGAAAGAGTTGCCGTGAACTTGGTTGATATTCCTGGTGGCAAGACAGGACAACTGTACCTCATCAGTGCTTCAGTCAACAAAATATTTCAGGTCCACTTAAAAATGGAATGCGAGTGTTCATTTTTGTCTGCAACTTTCTGATACCAAAATCAAAACTCACAGAGATGTTAGCATCTTGGTGCAATAGGACACAAGGAGCAGGATGTACAAAACTTCCTCTGAAAGATTGGCTCACTCTAGTGATTTGGATATTGAGTTACCTGGAATTCAGGGCTCCCTGGTATCCCAGTAGAATGAGCTCCATCCATGGTAAGCTTTCTGTGGTTTTGGTGTCTTCCTGCTCCCAGAGTTGAACATCCCAAGGAATCTAAAATCCCCAGATTTGGGGCAGCTGGCATTCCCAGACAAAATTTGAGCTGCTGCCTGAATCCAGACTGCCTAAGTCCTGAAGCAGCCTGTTCATATTCCCAGTAGTAGTTATTTTTCATTAGTGTTCTAGAAGGAAGAAGTGGGAGTAACGGGATGGAATACGTTCCTTCCATTCGATCGCATTCCCTCACTGTATGTCTAGCAAAGCAACATGTTTCTGGCACTCCTCTCTGTAAGACAGTAGGACAAGTAAGAGTTGCGATTGTTTACTCTAGGTGACTTTGGCTTGCAAGTGAAATCTTTCCTTAAGACCTAATATATGGTAGAGGGGATTGTTCAAAGCGCTGTATAAGCATAAATGAACCTATCTTATAGAAGAGAATAATATCTCAAAGGAAATAGCATTAACAAAGGCTGCATCACTAATGGTACTCATGGAACAGAGGATGATGTCATCAGCAGGATAAGAACAATAAATATTCCATGTCAGAAGATTTGGATTTTGAATGCGAGGAGGTTTTAGAATATCTAAATAAACTATTTTACTGAAAATTTGTTTTTATGCATTCACAAGATTGGTATATGATTACACTTAGGTCTAAATAACTATACAAATATTCATTCAATACATATAAAAGAAATGAGAGATTTTTAAACAGCATTGGATCATGGTTTAACATGAAGCTATTATTATTTTTTAGTGACTCAGAAGATTGAAAACGTTCTTACAATTTTTGGCATCATGAATTTGATGAAATATACAAAATAAAATCTCTGTAAAAGGAGGCCAGCAGCTTCCAACAATATGACCACCCGACCTTGTAAGTACGTCAGTTCAATTATAATAATTTCAGAGTTGTAACAAATCATAATAATTTGCACCCTAAGGTATGTCTTGCCTACTGGAAAAGCAGAGACACCAAAAGTGAAGAGAAAAAATCAGGGGGAAAATGTTTTGATGTTAAGATACATGGGCATTTTTGTGTGTGGTGTTAGAAAATGGTTCAGTTTCATTCTTTTACTTTTAGCCGTCCAGTTTTCCCAACACCATTTACTGAAAAGACTGTCTTTTCCCCATTGTATATTCTTGCCTCTTTTGTCATAGATTAATGGACCATCTAAGTGTGGGTTGATTTCTGGGCTCTCTTATGTTCCATTGATTTGTGTCTGTTTTTGTGCCAGTACCATAATGTTTTGATTACTGTAGTTTTGCAGTCTACCTTAAAATCTGGAATCGTGATACCTCCAGCTCTGTTCCTATTCCTGAAGATTGCTTTACCTATTCAGGGTTTTTGTGTTTCCATGCAAATTTTAGTATTATTTGTTATACTTTTGTGGCAGATGCTATTGGTATTTTGATAGGCGTTGCATTGAATCTGTAGGTTGCTTTGGGTAGTATGGGTATTAAGGCATGTGAAATAAGTTAGACTGAGAAAGACAAATGCCATATGATTTTGCTCATAGTGGAATTTAAAAAAATGAATAAACAAACAAAAAGCAGAATCAGACCTTTAAGTAAAGAGATCAAACTGTTGTCTGCCAGAAGAGAGTGATGAGCATCTAAATGGGTGCAGGAGATTGGGAGGTGCAGGCTTCCAGTTAAGGAAAGAATAAGTCATGGGAACAAAAGGCACAGTATAAGGAAGATAGTCAATGATATTGAAATAACATTGTGTGGTAAGAGATGGTAGCTACACTTGTGGTGAGCATAGCATAATATATAAACTGGTCAAATAACTATGTTGTACACCTAAAACTAATATAACATTGTCAACTGTTCTCAAAAAAAGAAGACGCATGAAATAATTACTGTTTAAAGAATCAGAACTGGTAGGTGTCATAGTAATTTGGTGACTTTGTACTGAGTTTTATATATATATATATATGTATATACATATATATATATATACACACACAGAGAGAGAGTTTGAGGACTTTGTACTGAGTTATATATATATATATATATATATATATATATACACACACACACACACACAGACACATATATATATACACACACACACACATATATATGTATATACACACACACACATATATATGTGTATATATATATATATATATATATATATATATATATAGTTTGAGGAATTGAAGCACACTGATAGTTTTTGTGTTCATATATAGCATTACAGTTCTTCAATATGTGGTTTCTACTCTTTCTAGAAACCATTTGATTTTTTTCTGCTTCTCTAATAAGATAAATGAGAAGAAAGAAGGATTATCAAAAGGTGACCTGCTAAAATTACAAAAGTATAAGTTAGATATAGCCCCATGGTAAACATTTTCCTTCAAACTACCATGCCTTTAACTCACTTACTGAGATTGTACTTTATCACCCAAATATTTTATTTCTAAAAGTGTTCTGTACATGGCTGAATACTGAGAAGAGAAAATTAGAGGCATTGGAAAAGTGACAGTTCTTAGCTACAACTATATCCTTCAACCCAGCAAAATTAACTAACAGAGTTTACCTTTTTTTATCTATTATCCTCATCCCCATTCACAGTCCCACTTTCTTATTTAGGCTGTAGTTGCTTTCTGATAATTCTTATTTTTCTTACTGAAGTTCTTTTGTCTCACTGACCTTAATTAATTAATTAATGTATTTATTTTATTTCTCACTCTTCAGGTAGTTCAAAATTTTCCCTACTTAATCAAATTCCCATCTCCATAATGGATGTTTCTTAGGAGCATAGCTGAATGTACTCACTAGTGTCTCTCATGAAATTCATATTTCCATAAGCAGGGTAGGAAAGGCAAATGATTTTGTGGAGCCCAAATCTATATCTGTGTTTTTGTGTAACACTAAGAGTTCAAACCACAATTTCACTGCTGACTACTATCTGTTTGACTTGGGGCAATTTGAAAATTACTTTCCAGCCTTATTTGCCTGATGGTAAATCAGGTAATGTCTATCTCATGATGCTGTGGTAAACAATAAGAGATTTTAAAGATATCTAGCAGCTTTTCTTCTTTTTTTCCGAGATAATCTATGTATATTTCCAAATATCCTGCCCATCATAATAATTATGAACTCAAAATAATCAGGTCAGTATCCCATCTCATGATATACTTACTTAAAGTCAGATAAAGTCATCTAGCCTGATCTATATTAGACAGTCCAAAAGCTGCCCTCACCTTAAAGAGAACTTTTATGGGTGTCACGAAGAGATCTGGAAGGGTTGGAATAACAGACAGTATCCACTGCCAGAAATGGTGCCTCACATGCTCCCACACTGTGTTTGTTTTGGTGATTATATGTCCTTCTCTTGGTGAATACTTGTGTAATAAACATACATACAGAAACAAGTGTGGGCACTTTAGCAACTACTGCTTCTGAGTCAGGGCTTGAACTCTAAGATATGTATTCACCTATGCTAATGCTAAACTGTTCTCAGGGACAGCTGGTCCCAAGAAGCCTTAATCATAGCTCTGTGGGAAGATTGTGAGAGATTCTTGGTTTTGGAGATGTTCCATTATCTCTTACAACCAATAGTGCCACCAAAATATGCTACAACAACCATCAGGAAGTAGGATCCTTGCTGGATTTGTACTTTCCATTTCCGGAAGACAGAAATCTGACAGCAGTTAGATTAGTGTCTTCCAATGTTCTCTGTCATATGTGTGTACAATAAAAAGGGCTAAAGAATTGCCTTTCATTTGTATTACCTGATGCTAGATTAAACAGATTTAGCAGGTGTTTATGTGTGTGTGTGTGTGTGTGTGTGTGTGTGTGTGTTGTGTTTTGCTTAATCCAGCAATGATTATGGAGATTCCTAGCCAAGTCTCTATTATTTTCAAAATACAATAGCAAGTTGTAAGGACTGGATTTTAATCCTTCCCTCAGTATGGTTGAAGATGTCTGCTCCAAAGCAGCATTACAGAGTTGTCAAACTCTTTTCAGCCTGGCAAATAGAACCTAATGTCTTTCTTCACTGTGTATTTGAACCTATCCAGTAGCAGAACTTGCTTTATGACATTACTAATTTTCAGGTATGATGGCTCATGTCATTACATGAGACCCCATTTAGAAGAGCTGTGAAAATGTGAATAATCTGGACTAATGAGAAATAATTACTAAAGTAAATAAAAGGATTTTCCAAGGGAGGGCTTTGTAAAATATGCTTATAATAAATAATAAAAAGGTGAACTATGTTAGTGTCAATACCAGAAAACACAACAGGCCTATGTAACTTGTTCACCAGATTTTTATGCTTTCTAATAGTTTATAACTAAAGACAAAATGTGAAAATAGGTGTGATATACCTGATTAGAGTACAAAAGGCATTGTTTCCTATTCATGTGTAGTACCAGTAGTGTTATTAAATTGTTTATGCAAACATTTTTTTAAAAGCCCACAGGTTTGATTAAATTAACATACGTAAGATTATAAAATAGATGCTCCAAGTGTCCAAGGGATACTGAATTTTAAGACATATTATAATCTCTACAAAGCCAACTAAGGGAATTCTATGATTTTAATGTCCTAAAAATGCAAGTCCCATATAAAGTTTGAGGATCAATTTTTATTGTTCAATGAAATTTCACTTGGGCCACCACACTTATTCTTTAAAAGTGAATCCTCTGGGCCACTTGGGTGGCTCAGTTGGCTGAGCATCTGACTCTTGATTTCAGCTTAGGTCATGGTCCCAAGGTTGTAGGATTGAGTCCTGTGTCAGGCTCAGCATTGACCATGCAACCGGCTTGGGATTCTCTCTCTCTCTCTCTCTCTCTCTCTCTCTCTCTCCCTCTCCCTCTTTCTACCTCTGCCCCTCTCTCCTGCTCACACACTCTCTCTCAAAAAAAAAAGTCACCTCTTGGGGGCGCCTGGGTAGCTCAGTCAGGTAAGCATCTGACTTGAGCTCAGGTCATGATGTCACAGTTTGTGGGTTTGAGTCCTATGTTGGGCTCAATGCTGACAGCTCAGAGCCTGGAGCCTGCTTCAGTTTCTGTGCCTCCCTCTCTTTGCCCCTCCCCTGCTTGTGCTCTGTCTCTCTCTCTCTCTCAAAAATAAATAAACATTAAAAAATAATTTTTTAAGTCACCTCATATTAAACAAACAAACAAACAAACAAACAAACAAACAAAGAAAGTAACTCCTCACAGTGAGTATAGTTGTTGTTATCTATAGTTTATATCGTATGGGTGATGGCCAGGAGGGCTACTGTAATCAAGGGTCAGGGCTAAATACTTGATTTGTCTCCAGGCATCTGCATTTTCCATTAGATTCTTCCTTGTCTTACAACTCTGCTGAAAATCTTTCTGACCAGAAGAAGAGTTTTGAACACACTAGAGAGAATAAATGCCCTTCCCACAGCTGAGATATAGGTCCCGGAGTATTTTCCCCAAAGCAGAGGCGTGTGTTGTAGAGAAGACTGAGTATATTTGGCAGTGATTACTCTTCCCTTCTCCCTGCTGGAATTATTAGTGCATTCTTCTAGGATTTTCACTGTGAGAACCTGGGAAGGCTCCTGGAGCTAAATTCTGCTAAGGTGTTGGGATCCCTCTCAGACTGGGATCTACTCACATGCACATCTATACTCAGCCTCCAACAGTTCATTGAAATTACCATCTAAGTGTCCCCAACAGTGTATGGCTCCAGCAGTTGCTGATCCTATTAGTTGTGACTCTCCAGATGTACATGTGTCTCCAGGTTCTGGGGTGGCAGATAACCATGAAACCTCAGTTTCTAATGGATTCAAGGACAGGACACTCAATGAGTCATTTCATCTGGCCACCTTTTTTTTTTTTAAACAGGAGTGTAGATTTCTAAGCTATTGACATTTTGACACTGTCTCTTCATCATTGTTCACTAATCTTGCATTTTTTCTTGTGCCCTGATTCCATTGTGTTTTCATCTCTCATTGTCATATATTTCTGCATGTATAATACAGTTTGCCACTTACTTAATAACCACTTAAAGGTTGCAAGTGGCCAATATGTCATCTTCAGTGGCCAAGGAAGATAACGTTACCATGGTTAGGCCTATCTGAATTGTTTACTCTTGCCTTTAAGCCATCATGTGTACACCTGAGAGTGGCAAATGTAAAAATTCCCCCAAAATTGCTGATGTGAATCAAAACACAGTGTTCAAACTCAGGTAATTAAATCTAAACATGTCATGAGTAGCTAGAAATCAGAACAGAGTAATTTGTGCGAAGATTTGAAGATCTTGGAATGAAGGTGATCCTAAAGATATTACCTATGAAATGCTAGAATTGATTTCACAGACCAATTAGGAATGGCAGATACTGGACAGTATGCAGACATATAAGACACTTTAAAGATTAAGAAGACTTGAAAATTCAGGTGAGCAGAACTTGACCATGGAACTTCAAGATGTTAAGAGATACTATTTTCTTGTGTGGCACAGATGTGGATCTGTACAAAGAATATAACCTTTTAAATCATTCTGTATAGTCAACTGCCCACTTTTTTCACTATGTACACATGAACAAAATGTTTTGGCTTTGTTTTATGCAAACTCTGTGTATGCATTATTATTTGCAAAATAGTACTTTATATGTTTGTATGCATTCAGAGAAGCCAAGGATTGTTTCTCATGAATAAGAAAAAAGGAAAATTAGCTTCAGTAATGTGTGTGTGTGTGTTTAACTTTGGATTTAGAATTTAAATGGTGTACAAATAAAAGTTAGTTTTAAAATTCTGTCTTCACATTTATTACAGCTTGGGGGGATTCAGTAGACTTCTCACTGGCTCATTAGTGGTGCTTATAAAACAAGAGCAATTGAAAAAAGGAAGGAACAGCTGTTTGGAAATGCAAGGAGAGAAATTAGAGCAGAAATGCAGGTAAAATATGGGCACTTTGAAAATAATTGTAGTGACATCAAAGAGGTACAATTTAAACATTATTTAAAAATACCTTGCAAACTGCTTTAAAACTCAAGATCCTGAGTCAATAATGAGTTTATGCATCAGCTACTCCAAATGTAATTGAAACGTGGAGAATGCTGTATAAGTTATTCATTAAAAGCTATCCAGTTGCTGAGTAGGAAAGTAACTCCTCCTCTAAAGTCAGCACTTTAAAAATCCTGGGGAGAGTCACTAGGGCCATCAATATTTTGATTCATGACTGAAAGAATGTCTTGCATGAGGGGACACCTGTCTAATTCAGTTGCTGCCTTTAATTGTGGAAGATAGGCAAATGGGGATGATAAAGAGATTTGTTTAAAAAAAATTCAGGGTAGGGGTGCCCGGGTGTCTCAGTCGGTTAAGCGTACGGCTTCGGCTCAGGTCATGATCTCCCGGTTCATGAGTTCAAGCCCCACGTCCAGCTCTGTGCTGACAACTCAGAACCTGGAACTTGCTTCAGATTCTGTGTCTCCTCTTCTCTCTGCCCCTCCCCTGCTCATGCCCTGTTTCTATCTCTCAAGAATAATGAATAAACTAAAAACAAATTTAAAAAAATTTAGGGTAGTGATATTTATTTGCATATTTTTTCTAATAAGAGAGTGATTTAAATATCATAATTGCATTCAAATTTGACAGAAAATAGATTTTCAACTTTACTGAATTTCTTTTTTTTTAATCAAAATTCAACCCAAACTTTACACTTCTGGAACCCAAATTCTGTTGTTTCTGACTCTAAATTCTCCAAAGCACTCCCTGTTCTGATAGCATAGAATCTTCACTCTCCTCATGGCAGAGTGCAACAGCTTTAATTACATAACACGCAACCAGAAAAGTAATCAAGTTGACTTTGCTCTGTGACATTTGGACCCCAAAACTTCCATGGTTATAAGAGAAAATACATTGCAATATATTTTAACCTTGAATGAAACAGTAGTATTCTTATAGTTTAGACAAATGTACATCAGTAAAAGTGAAATATGAAAAACTTTCTTCAAACATAATTTACTTTCTCCAAAATTCTGTTTGAAGATCCACTTTAATACATCTTTTCAGCAAGGCAAGCATTTCAGATTATTTCCATGCAGATGGAGAATCACTCAGTTCTTCATTAATTGAGTTTTAAAATGTGAAAGGTGCTGAATAATCTAATTGGGAAGCAAAAACAGAAAAATTCTTCTTAAAGCTTTCATTATCTCTGTAGCAACAATTCCGGGTTTAACTTAAGCAGTGTCCATTGTAAAAGCATCTCTTCCCCTTTTTAAAACCAGAAAATCTATACTCCTCAAGGAAAGGATTATTCTACCCTTCCCTCACATTGGTAGAAAATCAAGCACATTTATAGAAAAATCAAGAAAATCAGACTGATGTCTGGGAAAAATAGCAGTAAACCTTGCCTTTCTAAGCCTACAACATCAAAGTCAGCTCCCCAGGTTTAAGTTTTCAGACTGGGTATTGCATTCAAGCCTCATCTATTAATAATCGTCCCTTTGCTGGCCATTATTATCATCTGTTTCCTTCAGTGACTTGAAGAATAATATGTGATGAAGAAGAATAATTGAGAATTTTAGACTTTCCAGAGGCTTCTGGGTGGCTCAGTCAGTCAAGCATCTCACTGTTGGTTTCAGCTCAGGTCATGATCTCATGGTGTTGTGAGTTGGAGTCCTGTGTTGGGCTCTGCACTGCCAGTGCAGAGCTTACTTGGGATTCTCTCTTTCCCTCTCTCTCTGCCCCTCCCCTACTCACACTGTCTCTGTCTCAAATAAATAAATAAACTTAAGAAAAAAAGAATTTTAGATTTCCATGACCAAGTGTCATCTAAAAGTCATTTTCAGCAAAGAAAGCTTTGGTAGATGCATGCTTAAAGCAGCAAAGATGATATTTAAATAAGGCATCTGAAATTAGGTAGGGGGAAACAGAAAGATTTTAGAATTTTTAGAGTAGACGCAAGATATAAACTCAGGCCAACGACTCACAGAATGTGTATCATCAGAAATGGTTAATGAAGTCCAGTTCTGGATGAGATGGACTAAGCAGCCTCTATCATTTTATCCATGTGAATACATCCAGTACATCAAGAAGCATTTTAGGCCTCTGAAATATAAGTAGTAGCAGAGGATTATACAAGAACACCAGAAGTACCTTGGAGGTAGCAATTACTTTAGCACTTCTTTTTTCTTCAGTATGCCTTGACCAGAATGCAACCTGTAACCTGGAAGTAAACACCAAGGTACAGAAATTCAGGAGCCTTCCTTCCACCTTTTATTATTATCTGTTCGCTCACACTCCAAATTTCAAGTAACTGTCAGGTAGTGGTGGAAGAAGCAATAATGAGAGCCCACAAAAAACAAAACTCTGAGAATAGGGAGCTTTCTCTACAATCAACAATCTCACTCCAACCTATTGCTATTGCTTTATTTTGTTGTCTCTGTCCTCTTGTCATTGGAAAAGGGAGATCCAGGGAGCCACAATGTACCCAGGAGATCATACAGAGGAAGAAGCCCAAGAAGAAAATTCATAAAGAATGAAATACTGGGCTCGTCCCAACTTTTGCATGCATGGGTATAATCTTAATCATCATAACAAATACTTTGATAGCTGACCACCAGCGAGGACTCAGATTGAGCAATGACTGGTGCACACCAAGGAAAGGTCTGAAAAGCAATGCAAAGGATTTGAAAAATGAACTAACATTGATACAACAACCCACAGAAGGATGATTGGACCTTGTGACTTGAAAGAAAATGGGTTGATTGCCTATTTAAAAAAAAATTAAAAATCCTCCTTAGAAGTTAGATAAAACTCAGAGTCCCATAACATAATAAGGAAAGTGTCCAAGATATGATCCAAAATTATTCCCCAAAGGAAGAACCAAGGAAGTTTCAACTAAAATGGAAACAATCAGCTAACATCAACAAAATTACACGGATGTGATTTTCTAGCAAAGTATTTAACTATTACACAGTGATCCAAGAAGCAGTCATGAACACTTTAAAAAATGGACAAATTCAGAGTATCAACAAAGAAATAGAGAATGTAAAAAAAAGAACAAAATGGGGCACCTGGGTGGCTCAGTCAGTTAAGCATTCAACTTTGGCTCAGGTCATGATTTCACAGTTTGTGGGTTTAAGCCCTGCATCAGGCTTTGTCTGTATTGACATCCTGGAGCCTGCTTCAGATTCTGTGTCTCCCTCTCTCTCTGCTCCTTCCCTGCTTACACTCTGTCTCTATCTTTCTCTTTCAAAAAATAAATAAACATTAAAAAAAGAACAAAATGGAAATTTTTGAACTAAGAATGTAATAATAGATATGAAAGCTGTACTGATTGGGCTTTGTGATAAAATAAAGATGACAGAAGATAGAGTGAACTTGAGGGTATGTCGACAGGAATTATTCCATCTGAACAATACTAAGAATTTAAAAAATAAACAGCCTCAGGGATGTACAAGAGAAACACAAAAGTTGTAACATTTGTGTCCTCAGAGTCTGAGAGACTGGTGATGTAAAAGTTGAACAGTTGAAAACTTCAAAAGTTTATCAGAACATATAAAGCTGTAAGTTCAATAAAAATGCCCCCCAAACCCCAAACAGGTTAAGCTCATATATTTCCACACTAACACACATCATAAACAAATTGTTGTAAATTAAAGCCAAAGAAAATGTATTGAAAGCCCCCAGAAAAAAATGACATGTTACCTATGAGGAAGGACAATTTGAATGGCTGTGGATTTCACTTCAAAACTACAGAGGACAAAGAGAAGTAGCACAACAATATTAAAGTGTTAAAAGAGTTGTTAGCGGGGCGCCTGGGTGGCGCAGTCGGTTAAGCGTCCGACTTCAGCCAGGTCACGATCTCGCGGTCCGTGAGTTCGAGCCCCGCGTCAGGCTCTGGGCTGATGGCTCGGAGCCTGGAGCCTGTTTCCGATTCTGTGTCTCCCTCTCTCTCTGCCCCTCCCCCGTTCATGCTCTGTCTCTCTCTGTCCCAAAAATAAATAAAAAACGTTGAAAAAAAAATTTAAAAAAAAAAAAAAAAAAAAAGAGTTGTTAGCTTTAATTCTACATCCAGGAAAATACATCTATCACAAATGAAGGTAAAATACAGACGTTCTCAAATACAGAAAAACTAAGAGAATCTGTTTTCAGCAGATCTGTTCTAAAATAATTGCTAAAGAAAAATCTTCAGACAGAAATGACACCAGAAAGAAAGTTGGAACAGAAGAAATTACCTAGGATAAAGAGGAACACTATATAATGATAAAAGTTTTAATTTACTAAAAAGACATAACAATTCTAAATGTGCATGCCCTGAACAACAAAACTTAAAAATATACAAGACAAAAACTGACAGAACTGAAATGAGATATAGGCAAATCCACAATTACAAATCAAGATTTTAACACTCCTTTCTCAGTAATAAAAGTAGTAGACAGAAACCAATCAAGAATATAGAAGTACAAAATAACACCATGAGGCAAAGTCCTCAGTTCATATTGAAATTAAATTAGAAATGAATAACTGAATGACAGTGGAAACATCAGTAGACATTTGGAAAGAAAAAAAATTAAAAAAAACTATACTTCGTTACAACCTATCAGTCAAAAAGAAAGCCTCAAATGATATTAGAAAACATTTTGAACTTAATGAAAATGTAGACAAAAATAAAATCCCATAAAAATAAATTTGTGAGATACAGATAAAGCAATGATTAGAGGGGAATTTATACCATTAAACATTTACATTAGAAAACAGGAAGATTTCCTACCATAATTTAAGCTTCCAATTTAAGAAACTAGAAAAAAGAAGAGAAAATAAACCTATGGTATCAGAAGAATATAAGCAGTGAAGATAAAGAATGCAGAAATCAATGAAATTGAAATTTAAAAACAGAAAAATCAATGACATCAAAATCTAGTTCTTTGGAAAGTTAAATGAAAATGATACGCCTCTACTAGGACTAATAAGGAAAACTGAGAGGAGACAAAAATAATATCGGAAATTGTGGTAGCAGGGCACCTGGGTGCTTCAGTTGGTTGAGCATCTGACTTTGGCTCAAGTCATGATCTCAAGGTTTGTGAGTTTGAGTCCTGCATTGGGCTTGCGTCTGTCAGCGCAGAGCCCAAGTCAGATCTTCTTTTCCCTTTTCTTCTGTCCCTCACACTCTCTCTCAAAAGTAAACAAAATGTAAAAAAAAAAAAAAAAAAAAAAAAAAAAAAAAAAAAAAAAAAAAAAAAGAAATTGTGGTAGGAAGAAGTTTAAGATGACTTCCATTTTTTTCTCCCCGGTGTAAACACATTGTATATTTCCTCTCTTTGATTTTAGGCATAGCCTGTGAATATGATGGGCTTTCACTCCTCTGATCATATTATGTTCTATAGCAGAAATGATTTTTTAGGTATAAATAAAAGTTCTGGACAGATGTCTTTGAATTAATTGAAAAAGAGCTTATCCAGATGGTCTGAGTTAATCAGTGAACTGGCTAAACCTGGGACCAAAGGTCAGTGAGAAAGAAGTCAGAAGTTCAGTGTGAGAGATCACGTGGCTGTGAGGGAAGCTCCAGGATGAGGAAGTGTGGACCACTGGAAAAGTTCCCAGGCTGACAGCTTGCAAGAGAATAGAGGCTTCCCTACTATAATGATAAAGAAGTGAATGCTGCCAACAATTGCCTGAGCTTGAAAGAATTGAGAAAGGAATACAGCTAGGCTAACATCTTGAGATCATTCTTTTGAGATCCTGGTCAGAGAACATAGTTCACTCATGCCTGGACTTTTGATCTAAAGAAACTGTGAAATAAATCTCAGTTGTTTTAAACTTTCAAGTTTGTATTATTACATTTTAGTCATAAAAAGTTATTGAAAGAATACAGAAAGGCTGTATCCCAATAGACCCTATAAACATCAAAAGGATACTAAGGGAAACCCAAAACTCTCTCTCCAAACATAAATTCTACACTTGAGGATGGACCAATTCTTTAAAGGACACAAATTATCAAAATTCATCCAAATGAATAGGTAAAAGAGGGAGGCAAAATACTAGTAGATAATGACCAAGTAGAGTTAATTCCTAAAATGCAAGATTGACTCATTATTGAAAAGTCAGTCCATGTAATCTGCTATGTTAATAGTCTAAAGAAAAAAATCATAGTATTAATTTCAAGAAATTTCAGAAAAATTTCACATTAATTCATGGTAAAGACTCTCAGCAAATCAGGAATAGAAAAGAGCCATCTACAAAACAAACAAAAAAACCTGTATATATAACACCATTCTCAATAAAAATTAAAAAGTCAATGTTCTCTTTCATGAATGGGAAAAAGGCAAAAAAATTAACTGTGATCATTACTGTTCAACATTATACTGAGATATCCTACCATTGCCATAAGGCAGGCAAAAGAAATAAAAATCACATAGATGGGGGGAAAAGACATAAAAAATTCTCCATTTTTTTTTAACATTTATTTTAAAAAAATTTTAATGCCTATTTATTTTGAGAGAGAGAGAGGGAGAAGGAGTGAGTGGGGTAGGTGCAGAGAGAGAGGGGGGCAGAAGATCTGAAGCCCAATATGGAGCTTGAACCCACAAACCATGAGATCATGATCTGAACCAAAGTTGGCCACTTAACCCATTGAGACACACAAGTGCCCTAAAAGATTCTCCATTTTCAAATAATATTATTGCCTATGTAAGCTTTTCCAAGTACTCTGTAGAAAATATGCACATAACTAGTTTAGCAAATTCGTAGTGTACAAGATCAACAAACAAAAAATAATTGTATTTCTATACAGTAACAACATACAATTGGAAATTTAGATTTAAGAAATACCATTTAAAGTAATTCCAAAATGGGGTCCCTGGGTGGCTCAGTTGATTGAGTGTCTGACTCTTGATTGCAGCTCAGGTCATGATCCCAGGTCATGGGATCGAGAGCCCCATGTCAGACCTATGTACTTAGTGACAGCATGGAGCCTGTTTGGGATTCTCTCTCTCTCTCGTCCTCTGCCCCTCCTCCACTTGTGTTCTCTCTGTCTCTCTCTAAAATTTTGCAAGAAGCTCCAAAAAATTGAAATACTTAGGTACAAAACTAGCAAACCATGAACATAATGTTTCCTGAAATCTAAAAAATGCTGACGAAAAAAATAAAAGGAGACCAAAATAAATGGAGGTATATGCTACGTTTGTGAATTGGAAGGCTCCATGTAGTAAATATTTTCATATTATCAAATTGATGTATATATATTTAATGTAATGCCAGTTAAAGCCACAACAGGATTTTTGGTCAGTATATATAATCTGATGATAAATTAATGTGTAAATTAAAAGTACCTAGAATAACTGAAACAATTTTGAGAAAGAAGAATAAAGTTGGGGGGAACACTTTAAGTAATTTCAAGACCTGCTATTAAACAATTATATTCAATAAGTATGTTATTGGCAAAAGGATAAATACATTAAGTCATTGACACAGAATAGAATATTAGAATTCTACAAAAGTGGCCAACTGAAGTTTTACAAATTTGTGAAAGCAATTCAATGGCTAACGAATGTTATTTTTAGCATTTGATGCTAGAACAATTAATTAGACATCCATATTGAAAGAAGTAAACATTGCTTTATACTAACTCACTCCAACTGAATGATAGACATACATGTAAAGCATAAATCTATAAAACTTTTAGAAGAAAACACAGATGAAACCTTTGGGAACTGAGTTAGGCAAGGGAATTTTAGACAGAACATCAAAATAAAATCCATAAAACAAAAAAATAATGGCAAATTGGATCTCATGTTTAAAAAGATGTGTGAAATACCTTATTAAGAGGATGAAAATACAAACTAGGGAAAGTATTTGCAAATCACATACCCAATAAAGGACTTGCATTTAGAATATATAAAGAGCTCTGGAATCCTGATCATAATTTATCTCTGAACACCTGTGTGAACATTTTTTGCATGAATGTTAAGTTTTATTTCTCTAGTATAAATATGCCAGATTAGAATTCCTGGATCATATAGTAAGTATTTGTATAACTTTCTAAAGATTGCTTGTTCATAAAACTGGACTATCCAAATATCCTATGGATGAACAGAGAAACAAAAGTAGTATATCCATACAATATAAAACTACTCAAGAATTAAAATCAAAAAATCATTGACACATGAAACAACTGAGATGAACTTCAGAGACATTATCCTGAATGAAAATAGCCCAAATCAAAATATTACATATTATACTATTCCCTTTCAATGTCATTTTGAAAGAGACAAAATGATAGTGATAGAGAATAGATCAGTTTTCCATATATTATGGATTGGGTTAGGATATGAGTATAAAGAGACAACATCAAGGATTTTGGTGGTGGTGTTATTGTTCTGAATATTGGTTGTCATGGCATTTACAGATTCTCAAAATGTATTAAAATTCTAGAGCTCCACATCAAAAAATAGGTATTTAGTTTAAAAATAAAAAGAAATTAAAAAATGAAAATGTAGAAGAAAATATTGCTGAATTACGAATCAAAGAAAGAGGAGTGCCTGGGTGGCTCTGTCAGTTGGGTGTCCAACTCTTGATTTCAGCTCAGGTCATTATCCCATGGTTGTTGAGCATGGAGCCTGCTTCAGATTCTCTCTCTCTCTCTCTCTCTCTCTCTCTCTGCCCCTCCTCCTCTGTGTGTGCTTTCTCTCTCTCTGACTAGATAGAGATTTTTGTATGACTTCTAGTAATATTGGAATGTTGGACCTAAGATTAACAAGTACATTTAAAATACCAGTTTCATAATTGGTTTTCAAAATTCATTTCACTCAAAACATGTTTTTGTTTGCTTCAGTGAAAAGTTTTAAGCAAAAAAAGTTAGTATATTATTTGATTTTACCATTTCCTACTATATCCTAAAAAAGTAGTCAGTAAATATAAGATTCCTATCATTATGCTACATACAGTCTTTGGAGGAAGTAGGTGTGGAGTAGGATATTGAGGAAGCAACACGACAATGTAAGAGAAAATAAAATATGAATCACTCTTTTAAGTACCTTATATATTTAACAAGAAAATAATTAAGTTCATCAAAATTTATAATGCTTATAATGCTATGAGAATTACTTTCTATGCTATTTGTTTACATAACAAATCAATGCTCAAAATCTAAAATCTAATAAATATCTTGAAAACAGTAACAATTATCTGAATAAATCAACAGGTATCTATATTAACATATCCAAACTAAAATAACATTTAGAAAAAAAGTGGCCATGTCTTTTTTTGTAAAGAAATAAAAAATGAAGGAAAGAAGGGAGAGAGAAAAGGAGGAACACAGAAAAGTAGTTGCATGTACAAGATAGGTATCATTTTCATAATGTTCTCTGAAGAAAGTATAAAGCAAAATACATGCAACTTTAACTTTTCTTGTACTTACATTGCAACAGTAAAAAAAAAAAGTAACTAATTTTTAGATATAACACATATCTTACATGTTATTATTTAATATTAAATATAAAGTAGATACCTATTTTAATAATGAGTTATAATTCCAATATATCTAAAAGATTATGTTAACATGTAATCAATGTAAAACTTACTTGAGAGATTTTTATATTATTTTCTTAGTACAAAACCTTTTTTTACTAAATATTTGAAATTTTTACATATTTCAAGTTTTATACTAAATTTTCATCAAGATTACATGATCTGTATTTAGATTTAATAAAACTGAGTTTAAAAAGTAGATTTACATGCTTGTTGTTCCAAATTTACTTAAACATTTTCCAGTAATTGAATTAACAATTTAAAATTTCAATTTATACGTTTATATTCAATTTTAAAATAGTAAAATAAAAAATTCAGTTCTAAGGTCACACTAGCCACATTTCAGGTGTTCATTAGTCACATGTGGCCAGTGACTTTCATTTTGGACAGTGCATTTCTAGTACATAAATTTAAATTATTTAAATAAAAATAGACATTTTTAGTAGGTTATTCTCTTGGAAATGTCTTGGCATCTTGTAAGTTTTATAATGACAACTTTTGTCTACTGATGTTTACTCCTTGAAATATTAAGTGTGTATTGACTTTAAAGACAAACAGGAAAAATGAACATTGTTTATATTTTTATTTTTTATGATGATACTTTTATAAAACTGTCTTTTATGCTGGTATTTGAGAGTAGCAGTCAATCTGGTGTATTAATTGTGAGCATTTTCCCTTTTGATGCATTTGCTTTACTGGGATTCAGAATAAAGTGATGTAGTTACTTGCAATTTGTTATAATTTAATTGGTTAAAATTCTCTTTTCTCAATATATTAAAATGGTATAATTGTACAGTGTAAAATCAGTAGGCTAATTTTATTTTCTATAAGGAACAGATGTCAGGGCAAAATCCTCCTAGCTTTTGAAAAGCCCCAGGCATTATGAAAAGAAGTGATCATCTGCAAAAGTCAGTTTCATGGATAAACAGAAAAGTGGGCACTTTTTAAATTTAAGTACTACTTTGCATTTTTGTGTCTAATTCCACACTCTGATATCCCAAGTACCTTCTTAATTCCCTGTTATATCCCTCAAGACTCCAAGAGCAACTTCCATGTTAATTCATATCATTATAATTCTCTGAAATGGAGAGTGTAGCAAATGGGAAATTGCTAAAGAGTAAGGGATTTCAAATTTGGACAAATATTCACACCTTTCATCATGTGCACAAATACACACATCTTTTACCTTATGAGCATATAACGTAAGGTCATCTATTGGCAAATATTTTTGGAGTTCATCAAATGACAAGAAAATTTGTCATGTGTTTTCATAGAATCACATAGGTACATTCAGTTTTCATATATCAACAGAATTATTTATATCGCCTTATTCAAAATATACTATAGCTCAGCTGTTTGGCTGGATAAAGTAGATTTTTCTTGCTGACTGCAACTTGATGCCGGGATGGCCTGGACCCAGGAGTACTATAGCTATGTGGGGAACACAAGATCTAAATTAAATGTGCATGGAGCTTAGAAATAAAAGTGGTGAGAAAATCATAAAACAATAAACTAAGTCCGCATAAAAATGTTTGAACCTCATAAAAAAATGAAGCCTGAATGCAGACATTTTTCATTTTTTTCTGTGAACCATGTTTCTCCTTGCAAGATAGTTTTGCTGGGTTTTGGGGCAGTTACCATGACTAGGTAATAAATAATGCAACTTGTTTCATATCAGTTTCTTCCTACAGAAATAAAATGATTTATCTTTTTTTTAGTGTCTTCTGCTCTGTAAAGAAAGTATGTGGATGAATAAAGTCATGACTTTAGAATACACTGAACACGAAGGACTGGTGAGGTTTAACACTCAGTAAAGATTAGCTTCTCTTGCAAATAATTTTGTCGAGGAATTCTGGAGCCTTAAAAAATAAAATTCATAATTGTTTCTTCAACTACAATTTGAGACTTTCTTATGGCTATGGTAAGAATCTCTTAGAATTCACCACAGATTTACCGGGAATCCAGTTAGCACTATTTTGTGCACGATCGCTACATAGAAAGAGAGTAGTAAGATAACTATCAATAATAGCCAAGTTATGGAAAGAGCACAAATGTCAACCAACTGATGAATGGATAAAGATGTGGTATATATATACAATGAATACTACTCAGCCATCAAAAGAATGAAATCTTGCCATTTGCAACAACCTGGATGGAACTAGAGTGTAATTATGCTAAGAAAAATAAGTCAGAGAAAGAAAAATACCGTATATTTTCACTCATACGTGGAATTTAAGAAAACAGATGAACATAGGGGAAGGGAAGGAAACATAAGCTGAGGATTGCTAGAGGGGGAGATAGATGGGGGCATGGGCATTAAGGAGGGCACTTATTGGGGTGAGCACTGGGTGTTATATGTAGGTAATGAATCACTAAACTCTACTCCTGAAACCAGTAACTGGTTTTGTTGACTTTCTTTTTATACCATGAAATATTATGTTGACTTTCTTTTTATACCAATTTATTAATAAGAGGAAATTAGATTCTCTTGAATTTATGTTTTTCATCCATATAGAAAGGAGATAGATTTTTTTTCAACTCAATTAAATTTTTTTTTTATTAATGTTTATTTTTGAGAGAGAGAGAGAGCGTGAGCCGGGGAGGAGCAGAAAGAGAGAGAGAGAGGGAGACACCGAATCCGAAGCATAGAGCCCGATGCAGGGCTCAAACTCATACCATGAGTTCATGACCTGAGCCGGAGATGGACGCTTAATCAACTGAGTCACCCAGGCGCCCCTCAACACAATTCTTAAACAGAATACCAACTTTTATTTTTTTTAAGTGACCATATTTTTTAATAGGACTATTGTGGCCTCAGTATGTTTAAACAAATTTCTCTTAACTATATTTCTTTCCTAGTAATGGCTTACAACCAACTAAATTAGTATATTTAATGCATATTTCTGATTAATATATAAATTTAGACATTGGTAAAATCCCATTGTATATGTTTTTCAGTTTCTTTAAAGCAAGAAAATCAGACATTAGCTAAAATATTTTTTGTTTCACTTAGAGATCTTTAGTTTTTCAGCTATAAATTTTGTTGATTTCTTTTTCTTTTCACAAATTTTCTTAAGAAAGGGAGTAGAGGATTTGATGTGATAAAATATGAAATATATCTTTACAGAAAATATCAAAAATATTTATTGTATACTCTATTACCAACAAAGGCACTGCTTTTGTTATTTTCCTATGATTCTGTTAATCCATGTACCACTTTGTTGTACTTTTTTTTTTTTTTGAGGAACCATTCCTTTGAACAGTGTTAAAAAATGTTAAATTCTGTTGTATACATATCAACTCCTCCTTGCTGATTAACATTTATTTTATATCAAGAAAAAATCGATTAAATGATATCCTGATATATAAAACTAGTATTAATTATACACAATGAAATCACCATACGGTAGTGATGAGAAAGAGGGGTGTGAGAGAGAGACTGGGATGAAGAGTTTATTTCTTGTTGGCTCTACACTTCCACTGTAAATCAGTGAAGGTGTTCTTATTGTCAGTCAATAATGTACCTTTGCTGATGAAACATACATTACTTGGATCACTGCCATCTGCTGTGCTGGGGATAAAGACCTGTAGGATCTCAAGTGTGTAGTTAAATTACTTCCATGCAGAACATATTAGCCACAGAATGGACACTTAGCCCTTTGCTCCTGCTAGGAGCTGGAGAATATTTTCTGAGTAGCACAAATGAGCACTTTACCATTTGGGGTAAATTTACAGGTAGCAGTAAGTTAAAATGAAAGGTTAAACTTAAAGAGCATGAATAAATTGGTTGAGATAACTTCTCTAGCAACTTATGTATTTTTCCTATTAAATTTGAATTTTTAGTATTTAATATTTTGAATATTATGTTGTAGTATTATAGGAAAATGTAGCTCAATCATTTCCTCACAGCCTAGTTAACTGAAGTTCTGTATCCCTGCTCTGTCTTCAAGGGCCATAAAATGGGAAAAAATAAAGAATAATCAAATGCAGTGCCACGTAGGCTTAGATAAGATGGATCCTGTATTTTATTTAGAAGGGTCTGTATATCGCAAACAAAAAAAGACGTCAAGTTGTTTAAAAGACACATGGAGCCTATACCTTGGAATCTGGCCCTCAGTACTGGGAGGGTACACTTTGTGTTTCAGTGCCCACGATCATGAGCAACATCCTCAGGCTCCAGAGAATGCTTCTCCACTGGAGCTGTGTGTCCTATGGCAACCATGGCCTGATGGCATTAGGGTGTGACTGGTGCCAGTGTGTCTGGGATGATACTCCTTCCAACTACAAGGAAGATTTGAGTGGTGAAGTTCTTTGGAAAGAGCAAAGACAAATTAGCCTTTTTATGTTTCAGTTTGTGGTCCTGGAAGTACTCCTAATTTAATTCAGTATTTACAGCAGTTGCACATACGAGGAACATTTTGTAGCATTAAACAGTCAATATCAGTCCTAGATTTGCATATATGCATGTGTGGGGATAACATCCATGGAGCCTAATACTCTTTGTAACGTTGAATAGAGCTATATCATTACTTTAAGGATAGTGAAATTGCGATATAAGTGACCATTATTTGTATGATGAAGTTGAATTACTTATAGTATTTACTGACCCTTTCCAATATTTGATCAGAATATGTAGAGTACATTGTTTATTTTTAAATCTAAAAATTGATTATTTCCCTTAGCAGTTCTTTGACAATAATTCAGAAATTCATCTTATTTGCAATTGTTTTCAATAAAATAATCTCTGTAAAATACTGGCTTTAACAAAACTGTACTGAGACAACGCGGCGGCGATGTCCGCGAGCCAGGCGAGTGCTGCGGTAGCAGCTGCGGGGTTCTCGCACACGCACAGGGCAGGGCAGGGCAGGGCGGCAGGGCGGCTTGGGCTTCAGCCTCCCTCCAGTTCCCAGGAAGGATAATACTATCCTTAGTTATAACCATAATGAGATGAGTACTGGCAGTGGTGTTAAGTGCCATTTTGAGCTGGCGGCCAGCGCAGAAGCAGCAGCAGCAGAGGCGGAGGCACCGGTGCCTCTTTCTCCTCCCCTTCAGCCTGAGCCAGGGGAGGGCAGGCGCTCGGGTGGCTGGAGGCGGTTCCGCTGCCCAAGAAGGGGAATTTTCTTCACCAGGAAATGGAGACTGTTCGATCACCAGGGGCACAAAGTTATCATTGTTGGGCTGGATAATGCAGGGAAAACTACCGTCCTTTACCAATTTTCTATGAATGAAGTTGTACATGCATCACCTACAATTGGAAGTAATGTAGAAGAAATAGTGATTAATCATACGTGTTTCTTAATGTGGGATATTGGTGGACAAGAATCTCTTCGTTCTTCCTGGAACACATACTATACTAACACAGAGTTTGTAATTGTTGTTGTGGACGGTACAGACAGAGAAAGAATTTCTGTAACTAGAGAAGAACTGTATAAAATGTTAGCCCATGAGGACCTAAGGAAAGCTGGATTGCTGATTTTTGCTAGTAAACAAGATGTTAAAGAATGCATGACTGTAGCAGAAATCTCCCAGTTTTTGAAATTAACTTCTATTAAAGATCACCAGTGGCATATCCAAGCATGCTATGCTCTTACTGGAGAGGGATTATGCCAAGGACTTGAATGGATGATGTCACGATTTAAGATTAGATGATTTCTACTGACCTCTTCTCATAGACTTTGTATAAACCAAGTGCTGGACTTTATCTGAAAGCTGCAAAAATTAATGGTTTAGATATATTTATAATAAACTGATTTAAACTTTTTCTATAAGAAGAAAAATTAAGACCACTCATTTGAAAACAAAGATGAAGTCTCACTTTCCAATCTGCTTTCTCATTAGTCCCTTCCAAAGCAAGGTCTTTAAGGCTGTGATTGCCATTTTTCTCGTAATGAATCCTCTCAGGACATTGTGTAGCCTCTGGTAAGTACAAAGGGAGAAGGAGACATTTTTAACTTTAAGTGCTTTATTGTCAGTATAAGCCTCCCTAGTTGAATGTTGTTCTCTTCTTGTTCCATTAAGTCAGACTACAAATCAGCACATATTCAGTTTCCAATATTTTAAAATGTAAGGTTACTTATGAAAAGTATTTTACATAAGGTTGTATATCTAATGTGTATATACTTCAAGTTCAAGTTTATGGCTTTGATTTATGTTCCAAAGAAAAGCAAATAACACAAAAGGTAATACTATCCTTAGTTATAACCATAATGAGATGAGTACTGGCAGTGGTGTTAAGTGCCATTTTGTGCTTTCCCCTGTGTACTCTGTATTGTACTAACCAACCCACAAAATTATTGAGCTGCTCTTAAAAAAAAAAAAAAGCGAATGAAAAAGAAAGAAAAGGAGAGAGCTCGACATTTTGTACCTATTTTTTTGTTGATCAAATTACATACATGAAAACATGTAATCTGAGTGGAGTATCTGCAAACTTTCAGCTTAGTGTTAGGAATGGACAGAATTTCACATTGAGCAATTCTTGTTCCCTTTGTTGGATCTATGCCATCTAAATTACTGAGAAAATTGTTAATCCATTAATCATTAATTATGATTAAAATTATCAAGTGATTTTTTTCCCGCATTAATTGGAAGCTATTGTGTAAAATATGCCTACCCAAAGAAGTATCATCCTATAAATATTATAAAATAATTTACCTAGAGTCTTCTTAGGTATTGAATTATACAAGCAGTTAGAGTGAGTTTGAGATAAAAAGTACTTATTTTCTAAGCAACAAAGGTTATTTCTTAATTTGAAAATTTCTTATTTCTGGAGTTGGGATAGTTTGAGATTTTTTTTTGTTTCTACGCTTTTTTTCTTTTTCACTTCTTACTAACCAGTGTGAATGCATTGACAACTATAAAATACAATTTTTTTAATGCTATTAAGAGTTGATCAATGCATGATAAATTATTTTTACAAAGAAGTAACTTGGCCCCAAATATCTTATGTTTGGCTAGTGTATTTTGTTTTTCACTGAAAATGGAAAGATATGAAGGTTGAAGGTATTTTTATTGTACTTGTAAACAGACTTATCCTAAATGTGTTCACACATATTTTTGGGTACTCTCTTTGTATATGTTTCATGCCCTGAAAATCTGAAGGCTGATCCAAACTGGCATGTTTTAGAATGTTCAATAAAAAAAGTAACTACCTTGAATATGAGCCTTTTGGATTTCACGCAGATTTTGGTGAGGAGTAATAGTATATACTACAAGCATTGACAAAACTTTGAAAGTTTCTTTCTGTAAAATATAATATAGTCAGTAGCTAAATCCAAGTCAGGCATGGGAGATCAGTGTTTAACAGTGGATGTTTTGTGTTTGTATTTATATTATAATGTTCATAATGCAAGTATAACATTTTATAATATTTTAATATTTGTCAACTTGCTTTTACAAAAGTAAAATCTAAATTACTAAAAAAAACCCCAATAAAACAGTACTTTTGCCAAAATGAATATAAAAAAAAGTAATTTATATGGAATGAGCATATACTAAACTCTGATATATATTAATTTATTTGATGACTTATCCAAACATTACCAGTGTTCAGGGAAAACACTAATTAAATTCATTGCCTTAGAGGGGCGCCTGGGTGGTGCAGTCGATTAAGCGTCCGACTTCAGCTCAGGCCACGATCTCTCGGTCCGTGAGTTCGAGCCCGGCGTCGGGCTCTGGGCTGATGGCTCAGAGCCTGGAGCCTGCTTCCGATTCTGTGTCTCCTTCTCTCTCTGCCTCTCCCCCCTTCATGCTCTGTCTCTCTCTGTCTCAAAAATAAATAAAAAAGTTAAAAAAAAATAAAAAAAAAATAAATTCATTGCCTTAGAGCCTGTGCTTTTTTTAGTCATAAAATTAAAACTTTACACATATCTTTCAATTGTGTCAATGTAAAAATAGTTTTAAGTTAAGAAGATAAAATACAGTAGATATAATGGTGTGTTGGCTATATTTGTGTCTTTGAATATTTAGACATTTGGTTTGAATTTAGATACATGTCTTCATTTGTACTGCTGTTTAGGCCCTGCCAAAGTTAGTGTGATGAACTGAAAGAAGTGTAATATTCTATTTATATTATATTTTGAAGAAAGGAGAGTTCATTGTATACTAAAAAGATGGTCGTGTAGAAGAAATGTGACTTAAACGGAATTTTATGAGATTTGCAGAGCAGTTGCGATGACAGAAGATAAGTCAAGAGAAAGAAATAACAAAATCATGAAAGCAGAAGCAACCAGACATACCCACAGGAACTAAAGGAGCCTCCTGGTTCAGGAGCTCCTCACTGGTGTCCAAGGGTACAGGAAGTTGGAGCCTTTCAAGGAGACTCTTAAAAAGCAGGCAGTGGAGTTTAAGACTGAGGCAGTTGTAACCTACACAGAAATTAGAATTAAAATCACAATTTGGAACCTTGAAAGAATTTGTGTCCATACAGAGCCCATTATCAGTTTCATTTTCTCTTCTTTCAAAAACAAAACAAAACAATTTTATCTAGTGTCTTTTAAATTCCTTTGACATCAAGGATTTTTAGCTTACTTAGATTGTATCCCTTTAATTCCTCTCATAATTTTTTGCATTTGGTAAAGATTACTAAGTAAATGGTTAAATAATAAACTAATTACTCATACCATTAGCTTATTGAAAGAAGATTTTTAATTATTCTAATATTGATGCTGCTGTGAGACTTTATTTCTAACTGAATCGTGAATCTCTCACAGATGAGGAGTAATTCTTTCAGTTTGCCGAGCAGACTTTTTTCACTTGCCAATTGAAGGATATTTGGGTTGTTTTAATTCTGAGTGATTATGAGTAGAGCTTTCCTGGGTTGAATAGTGTCTTCTAAAAATTCATGTTCACTCAGAGCCTATAAATGTGACCTTATATGGAAATAGGGTCTTTCTAGATGTGATCACGTTAAATGTGGTCATTCTACATATAGTAGATTCTAAATCCTGTGACTGGTGTCCTTGTCAGGAAAGGGACATTTGGATATACAGAGACACAAAGTACACGCAGAAGGGAAAAAGTCCATTTGGAAATGAAGGCAAAATTTGGAGTGATGCAGCTAGCCAAAGGAAACCAAGGATTTCTGGCAATCACCAGCAACTAGGAGGAGGCAAGGAAGGTTTGGATTCTTTCTGAGAGCCTACAGAGGAGGACTTCTTGCCTCCAGAATGAGAAGACAATAAATTCCCCGTTTTAAGCTATCTAGTTTATTGTATTTTGTTACACAGACGTATGAATCTAATATAGAACTGCTATGCTAGGTCATATGATTATTTGCTTAGCTTTTGTAAGAAATTGTCAAATTGTTTCTTACTTAGCCTTCCCACCAGAACTCGATGAAAGTTCTGTTTGTTCTGGGTCCCATCCGGCCCCTAGTACACTACCTTTTAATTTTAGCAGTCCCTAGAGATGTGCAATAGCAATTAACTGTGGTTTCAAATTTTGCATTTCCTCAGTGACTGATGTTATTTTTGATGTGGTTGTTATCTAGATCTCTGAATTAGGCCTTTAAATGCCATTTATCCCCCCCTTCATTTCCTAAAATGTGTTTCCCTTGTCTCTTTTTCTCTTCTCTTTCGCTTAGTTGAATGTATATCAATTTTTTTTTCTTATCATGATAATGGAGTTTCAGGAAGAATCATAGGTTAATGCATGCATTCAACCCACCATCTTTCCCAGAACTCCAGGCTTGATTTTTATTCAAAATTACTTACAAATATGAAGGTGGAAATTAAAGAGACAGGTTTGATAAAATATAAATTATACAAATTAAGAAAATTGCATTGCCTTTGAAATTAACTTCCTATTTTTATAGCAGTGTAGACATCGTTACATTCATTGCACACCCATTGACAGTAAGATATAAGCTTAAAGTACATATGTAAGAATGCATAAAGTTTCATTTCCCGACTCTTGATAAATTTAAACATTCTAAGTCAGCATTCCTAATGTACTTAACCTCTATGATGATTTCAAAACACCTCCAATTTTTTTTTATTCCTCCTTTCAAGAGATGAGGCTGAACTTCCCTTCCCTTGGGTGTAGCCTGGGCTCAGTGACTTGCTACTAATGAAAATAATGAAAGAGAAGTGATGGGATATGAGTGTCTTTTAGCTTTTCTTTTTAGCTTAGCTAAAAGACACTGTGATCCAGCTCTCAAGATTTTATTTCACTCTCTATTATACTTGACTCATATAGTATTTTGGCACATCCAAGGGAAATAGGAGAAAACAAAGAACATGAAGCACCGATAAAATAAAGCTATTTTCTGTTTCCTCTATTTCATTTTCCCTTATCCTGTCCAGCATACTCTGGAGGCTGGTGGTTTTCTTGTTTTGTTTTTTTCTGTTGTTGTTGTTTTAAAAGTTTTTTTTAAATCTTAACTTCAGTTCTCTACCAATGAATTAAATGACCATGATAAGAGTCCTCTGGTGTGACATTTGACATGTAAAAGAAAAACTAGAGAATTCATATAATTTTTTTCTCTCTCTCAGGAAAGCCTTGTGAGAACTGAAACCAACATATTTTCCTGTGTTCATGTTAAAGAACTTTGGGACTAGGCATCTTTTCCTTTCTCTATATTAAACAATGTGAGGATAGGGAAAGATAAGATCGATACTTGCTACATTAGAATAAGTTCAGTACTTGCTGTTAGATGAGATTACAAAGTATGTGAACAACTGACATGTCCAGATGAACTACGTGATCATCCATCCATCAAATACCAGGATCCCTGGGCTCACAATCCAAATTTTATGATTTTATCAACTCTGCTTATTCCCAACTAAAACCCTAATAATATCTTCTCCTGATTATCTCCTTCTAGGAAGGATACTACTAATTATCCCCTAAGGGATTGTTCTTTATTGCAGATGGCTTTGCTTCAACAATAGATTTCCTGCTTATCCTTTGAATATCAACACTTGTCAAGATTATTGTCCTTCTAGGAATAGGAATTTAAAAAAATATAATGTGACAAAGCTACATGATGATTCGATTCTAGTTTGTATCTTCACACACTTCTCAAACCTTCAAATGAAGTTGTATATCCTATATCTTTAATAAGTTGAGAATATGATGGAGAAAAGAATATAAAAATACAACTGAAAGTAATCTAAAAAAATATTACATTGGAATCATCTTAGTTTATCCCTAAATAAAATTACTTATATATCTAAAGGGTTCAGGCATTTTTAAAATGTTTACTTATTTTGAGAGGGAGTGCAGGCTCTTGGCATGTGAGGGGGGGAGGGGCAGAGAGAAAGGAGGAGAGAGAACCCCAAGCAGGCTCCTCGCTGTCAGAGCAGAGCCTGATTCAGGACTCAATTCAGGTCTCAATCTCATGAACCGTGGGACCATGACCTAAGCCAATATTAAGAGTCGACACTTAACCAACTGAGCTATCCAGGCTCCCCTAAAGGGTTCAGTCATTTTATTTTCCTACTGGAAATGGACCTTACACAAATGGACATAGTGAGTAACACTTGAAATAATAGTAAGAGGTAATCTGCCATTTCTACATGGAATGGGCATTCTTTAGCTCTTCTTCATTTATATATCACTAAAAATTAACTTCAGACTCTTTACTGAGAACATATTCTGACAATTTTGGTGGTGCTAAGTGGAACAGGATGACACTAAGTGATGTGAATAACAGAAAAAGAGGAAGTTACAATCAAACTGTGTATAGAGTACTACTCAATCTTTACTTACTCAGGAATACACCCACTTTGTCTTTCATTAATTTTGAAAGATTCTATTTCTGTGCTTTCATCTGCTTCAGAAACTAAATGTTTGGCCATATTTGAATAGTTTTTGGGTCACTCAGTTATCATTTCTACACATGTGGGAGAACTTAGCATCACAGAATCTACTCTCACAGTTAAACAAGATTTCAAAGGCCCTCTAGTCAATGAATGTAAACTTAGATTCTGCTTTATTTTAATTTTTATTCTCTATCCTATTTATTTTGTTTGAAAGTCAAGATTAGTAGTTCATCCATATAACAATCTCTCAGATATTTTCAAGACAATCATCATACTTTACCCTTCTTTCTCTAGTTTGTCTACCATTCCTCAAAAATAAAATACTTAGTTCCTTGGCTATTTCTTTCACTTTCTCTAATCTCCTAATTATTATAAGTATTGCATACTTTAGACTAAAATTTTTTAAACTTTTATTTTTAAACAATTATAGAGTAACAAGACGTTGAAAAGTAAGTAGAGAGAAGTCACAAGTACCTTTTACCCAGTTTTCCTCAGTGTTTACCTCTTATATATTATAATACAGTATTAAAGCCAGAATAGTACATTGATACAATTTGTGTATGACATTCTACCTCATCTTATCCCTTGTGTGGATTTGTATAAGCACCACCACCACCATCAACATAAAGATCTATGGAATGGATAAAGAAATTTTGGTTTATATACACAATGGAGTACTACGTGGCAATGAGAAAGAATGAAATATGGCCCTTTGTAGCAACGTTGATGGAACTGGAGAGTGTGATGCTAAGTGAAATAAGCCATACAGAGAAAGACAGATACCATATGTTTTCACTCTTATGTGGATCCTGAGAATCTTAACAGAAACCCATGGGGGAGGGGAAAGAAAAAAAAAAAAGAGATTAGAGTGGGAGAGAGCCAAAGCATAAGAGACTCTTAAAAACTGAGAACAAACTGAGGGTTGATGGGGGGGTGGGAGGGAAGGGAAGGTGGGTGATGGGTATTGAGGAGGGCACCTTTTTAGATGAGCACTGGGTGTAGTATGGAAACCAATTTGACAATAAATTTCATATATTGAAAAAAAAAAACATAAAGATCTATGTCATTACCACAGATTCCCCTCATAGGACTTCTTTAAAGGCACAGCCACCCACTCACTCCCCACCACCATCCCTAACCCTTGACAACTACTAACCTGTTCTTCATATATATAGTTTTGTCACTCATATAATGTTATGTAAGTGCAATCATATACTATGTGAGCACTTGAGATTGGATTCCTTTACTCAGCACAGTGTGCTGAGGTTCATGCAAGTGGTTGTGTTCAAGTTTGTTGTTTTATTGCTGAAAATGGGGCATAGTTTGTTAACTATTTATCTATTCAGGAACATTTTGGTTGTTTTCAGTTTGGGGTTATTATGAATAAAGCTGAGGTGTACATTCATGTATAGGCTTTGTGTGAAGATATTTCTTTTTTATTTCCCTAGATAAATGTCCAGGTTTGCAATTGTCGAGACGTATGGCAACCATACATTTAGTTTTTTAAAAATTTGACAATTTCCCATTGTGGCTGTACCACTTGACACTCCCTCCAGCAATAGATCCCATTTTTCTGCATCTTTGCTAGCATTTGATGTTGCCACTGTTTTTATTTGGCTGTTTTAATATTTGTATAGTGATATATCATTGTGTTCTTAATTTGCATTTTCCTGATGGCTACTTATGTTGAACAATATACTTATTTGTTAGCTATATACAAATCTATTTTTTACATTTATAACGTATATCATACTTATATTGCTTCTGTATATACTAGTGTGTGTGTTGTGTGTGTGTAACAAATTTTTATCAGTTGATATCTTAGCACGTCACAAGGGTAATTTCACTATTCCATGAATTTAATTCCCTCCAACCATTAAAATATAGCTGATTTCTACTTGTATAAAAAGCATATCCTTTTTCTGATAATTTATTAAGGAATCTGAAAATGATGCATAAATATGTACCAAAATCACAGTTATCAGATAAGTATCCCAGCCCTCTAACTAATCCAGTCTTTTAAAAGCATATCCAAGCCAGAAGACACAAAGAAGATTTACTAAGTGAACTGGAATTACACAGTCTGCAAGTGTGTGAAGCAGAGACAATTCAGGTTAAAATATTTTTTAGCAATCCATTGACATTGTGAATTACACACAGATCTTGTGGCTACATCTCTGATGCCAATCCACGATGTCTAGCTTCCGTGGAAGTAGCAACATCAAATTTTCAGTTTTACAAGATGCAAAGCATTTTTCCCTTTGCCATCGTATTTTGAAAGAAATTTATATAATTATATATTTATCCAGAAACACACATTTCCATTTACATAACTGACAATCAACTCAAATATTAAAGTGAAGTCTGAAGTCTGATAAGACAGCAAAAGTTATGATTAGTTTCTATGTTCTTGCTCTAATGTATGCATGATCTTGTAAACCCTTGAACCTCTTCAAAATATAGCTTAGACATTTAAGTCAAAGTTTAAATTTGCTTACAATCTAAAGCTTTGCAGGTAACATTTCCAAAAGAAAAGCTCCTATCGTGTGATTCCTGAGTTTGTTTCCACTTTCATATTCTTCCCTTAATAGCAGTGCAATCCTAACATACTGTGTAGTTTCATAGTCTTATAACTGCTCTTATGAGGCATATAGAGGGCTATAGTGATGGTAGAGCATAATGGTTAAGAGCCATACTTCCCCAGTTTAAAACCTGTCTCTGTCATTTAGTAGCAGAGTGAATTAGAGCAAGCTATTTTGGCTTTTACATTTTATAATTTCCTCATCTATAAAATAACAAAGGGATATTGTATAACACCTTGAGTTTAGGGACGTATACATTGAAATAACACAAATGAAGTGTTCAAAACAGTGTCTAGCACATAGTAAAATACTTAATCAATTTCAGCTGTTCTTATTTTCATTGATCAATAAGCAATGAGCAATTCGAATTTTTAAACATAATATTTACATTAGGACCCAGGGGGAAAAAAGTAATACTTAGGTTAAATCTAACAAAATATGTAGAAGATCTATAACAGAGAAAACTACAAAATTCTGATGAAAGAAAGCTAAAGAGATATTCTATGTTCATTGATAGGATGACTTGATTGTCAAAATACCAGTTCTTCCAAACTAGACCTGTATTTTCACTACAATTCAAATAAAAATCCCAGCAGTTATTTTGTGGTTATTGACAAATTGATTCTAAAATTCTTATGAGAGGCAAAAGATTCAGAATCACCAACACAATATTGGTGAAGAAGAGCAAACTTGGAGAACAAATGTTACTTGACTTCAAGATTTGCTATAAAGCTACAGTGATCAACTGATGTAGTATTAACAAAATAATAAATTAAATAATAAAAAATGATAAAAGAGTAAATATATCAATGTAGCGGAATAAAGAGCCTAGAAATACACCACCCAAATAGTCAACTCATCCTTGACAAAAGACCAAAGGCAATACAATGGAGAAAAAATAGTCTTTTCAACCAATGGTGATAAAACAGTAGACATCGACATAAAAAAGAAGAAAAAAACATAAGTAAAAAAATAATTAAAACAATTCTAGACATAGACTTTACACCCTTCACAAAAATTAACTCAAAAATATCACAAGCCTAAATGTAAAATGCAAAACAATGAGATTTCTGGAAGATAATATACGAGAAAATCTAGATGAACATGGGAATGCTGATGGCTTTTTAGATACAGTACCAAAGGCATTATCCATGAAAGAAATAATTGGTAAGCTGTATTTCATTAAAATAGAAAATTACTGCTGTGTAAAAGACATCATCAAGAGAATGAGAAGTCATAGACTAGAATGAAATAGTTGTAAAAGACCCATCTTATAAAAATTGTTGTCGAAAACTCACAAAGACCTCTTAAAATTCAAGAATGAGTATATAGACAACCTGATTAAAATGAAACACCCAATTAAAAATGTGCAAAAGAGCTCAAAGGATACCTTACCAAAGAAGATACATGAATCACAAATAAGCATATTAAAATATGTTACATGTTATATGTCATTAGGGAATTACAAATCAAAACAATGAGATACCACTACACCTGAATGGTCAAAGTTCAAAACACTGAAATCTCCAAATGCTAAGAAGAATGTGGAACAAAAGGAGCTCTCATTTATTGTTGATAGGAATGCAGACTTGTTACAGCCACCTTGGAAGATAGTTTGGCATTTTGTTACACGATTAAACATACTCTAACCATATCATCTAGAGTCGTGCGCCATGGTATTAACCCAAAGGATTTCAAAACTTAATGTAGACACCAAAAACTCCACATTCATATTTATAGCAGCTTTATTTATACTTGCCAAATTTGGAAGCAACCAAAATGCCCTTCAGTAGGTGAGTGGATAAGTAAACCACAGTACATCCAGATAATGGAATATTACTCAGCCCAAAAAAAGAAATAAGCCACCAAACTATGAACACACATGAAGGTGCCTTAAATGCACATTAATAAATGAAGGGGGAAATCTGGAAAACTCACATACTGTATGATTCCAATTGTATAATATCCTGGAAAAGGCATGAAGTATGGAGACATTGAAACACTTCATGGTTGGCAAGGATTAAGGGATAGGGAGAAATAAATAGGTGGAGCACTGAGGATTTTTAGGGCAATGAAACTATTATCTATGAACTATAATAGTGGGCACAGTTGTCAACACCTATGGAATTTACAGCACCAAGAATGAGCCCTAATATAAACCATGGACTTCGTGTGATAATGATGTGTGAATGCAGGTTCATCCATTACATTATTTGCAATAATAATGGTGGGGTGTTGACAGTGGGGGAGGTTGTGTGAGGATAGAAGAAGGTATATAGGAACTGTTTCCACTTTTCATTCAATTTTTCTGTGAACTTAAAACTTCTCTTGAAAATAAAGTATATTTAATAAAAAAAAAACTATAAACTATATATATACATAGTATATATGTGTACATGTATATATATACATATACATACATGTATATATACATATATATGTATAGTTTATTTATTCAATAAATACCAAGAGATATATTTCACATTACAAGATATTTACACAGTTCCCGATAAGAACCTAATACAGAATCACAATGCTAATTCTTGTGTTTCTTTCTTCTAACCATTATGATTTCACATTTGTATGATACCCATCTTTGCTCAGTCTTTTCCAGTGAGAAGCTCTGTGAACTTTTTTTGATACTTTTTCATTTTATTATCATAAATTATTTTGTTCTGTCTCATAAATGATATTGCTCTGTATTGCTAGCTATACTTCAGCAAAGGTTAGGCGAACAGGGACCATGTGCTGTCATTCCATAGTTTCATTTCACGGATCTCTGTTCTAATCCCTTCAAATCAAGTCCAACTTTATTGTTTCATTATATTTAGCTTTTTGTTTTATTTTGTTTTTTTTTTCCTGAGAGAACTTTTAAATGTTTATTTAAGGAAAAACCCTGATTTCAGTAGAAATTAAACTAATACAATGAATGCAATGTTTAATTGTTTGGGGGAGAAAGATCCCTTACAGATGTAAACTTACACTTATTTTTTACAGCATAGCATTATTTTTAGAAATCATCATTTTATATCTTTAATTCTTTTTCTATCTTGTAAAATTATTTTTTTATTTACACACAGTAAAATACATTTCTTTTGCTGTAAAAGTTTTTGTGTTTTTAAAAATGTAACAAGTTGTGTGACTACCACAGTTAAAATTCAGACAAGTTCCATCACCTCCTAAAATTTCTATCATGATATCCTCTCGCAATCATATTCTCCTCACGAGGTAAACTCCTGAGGAACACTGATGTCTTCTCCATTCATACAGTCTTTTAAAAAATGGAATACTGTAATTTCACTCTGACTTTGTTTGCTCACATTAGTCTTTTTAAAATGCTCCATTAATACAGTCTTCTTGAAAATAGAATCCTGTAATTTCACAGTAGCTTCTTTTGCTCACATGACTGCATTTAGGATTCATACGTGATGATGCTTCTATGAATGCTTTGTTCTTCTTATGGGTGATAGCATTTCGGTGTATATATGTACCATAGTTTGCTTGTCTCTTCTTTTTTAAAATTTATTTATTTAAATTCAAGTTAGTTAACATACAGCGTAGTATTGGTTTCGGGAGTAGAACCCAGTGATTCATCTCTTACATATGACACCCAGTGCTCATCTCAACAATTGCCCTCCTTAATGCCCATCACCCATTTTGCCCATCCTCCCCACCTCCCTTCCACAACCCTCAGTTTGTTCTTCATATTTAAGAGACACAGTTTGCCTGGTTTACCTCCCTCTCTGTTTTTATCTCATTTTTCCTTCCCTTCCCTATATTTGTCTGTTTTTTTCTTAAGTTCCACATATGATATTTGATATTTGATATGATATTTGTCTTTTTCTGACAAATTTATCTCACTTAGTACATTACATTCTAGTTCCATCCCTGTTGTTACACATGGCAAGATTTCATTCTTTTTGATCACCAAGTAGCATTCCATGATATGTATATGCATACATATACACATACACATACACATACACATACACACCACATCTTCTCTGTCCATTTGTCAGTCGATGAACATTTGGGCTCTTTCCACAATTTGGCTATTGTTGATAGTGCTGCTGTAAACATTGGGGTGAATGTGCCCCTTCAAATCAGCATTTTTGTATGCTTTGGATAAATACCTAGTAGTGCAATTTCTGGGTCATAGGGTAGGTGTATTTTTAATTTTTTGAGGAACCTCCATACTGTTCAGAGTGGCTGCACCAGTTTGCATTCCTGCAACAGTGCAAAAGTGTTCTCCTTTCTCTGAATCCTTGCCAACATTTGGTGTTTCCTGAGTGGTTAATTTCAGCCATTCTGACAGGTGTGAGGTGGCATCTCATTGTGGTTTTGATTTGTATTTCTCTAATGATGAGTGAAGATCATTTGTGTTGTTTTCTCTTGTATGTTTATAAATTAGGTTTCTATGAGCATTTGTGTACAGATTTTTGTATAAACTTTTAAACTTTCTGTATCATTTTAGTTAAAATGAGTTTCTTGTCAACTACACATAGTTTTGTCTTGCTTTCTTTTCAATCTAATCATAAAATATTTATTTCAATTAGTGTGTTTAGACAAATTACACTGAATGTAGTTGGTTTGTATTTAAGTGTACTATTTATTATTTTCTTACTTGACTCCTGATTTTTGTTCCTCTGTTTTCAACTTTAATCTCCTACTTTCATTTAGAATATTTGAGTATATTTAAGTATTCTATTCTAATTTAATTATGGGATTTTTTTTAGTTGTATCCCAATATATTAGCTCTTTCCTGGTTATTCTGACTTCTCCCATTCTACTTAAAGTAACTCAAGTAAAATATTGAAGCCTTGTAACTATACAGATTTCTTGACTCCCCTTTATATTTTTTCCTTTCATTTTTTAAATCTTAATTCCAATGTAGTTAACATACAGTGTTATATTAGTTTGAGGTGTACAATCTCCCCTTTAAATGTTAGTTATCTTATAAATTACATATTTAGATAGGTATATAGATAGATATAAAATTTAAATCATTGTATTCATGTTTTTAAAATAACTTTGGTGGAGAAAATTAGTCTTTTCCACTTAACTAGATATTTAGTTTTTACTTCTCTGTTGAGAACTTCTATTTTTCCTTTTATTTCAAGCATGTTTACTTTTTTCTCATGGAGGATGGTAACAGTGACTGTTTTAAAGTCTTTGATAATTCTAACATCTGGGTCATCTCTGGGTTGGCAAATATGATCTTGTCTTTTCCCTCTTGAATTGATCAGATTTCCTGGTTTTGAGGGTTGTATACTGTATATTTTGAATATTATGCTTTGAAATTTTCAGTCTGTTAACATTTTCTGGAAAATGTTAATTTTTTGTTTGTTTATTTTAAGAAGCGATCAATCTATTCAACTTTGTGCTGTAAAGTCTGCCTCATCTACTGTGGGTGACAGATTATAATGTCAGTTCCATTCTCAAATCCTTTGCTATGATCTTTGTGCCACTTTTGTGTTCATTCTTGGGCTTGGATAGTGGCTTATGTTGTAATTCAATTATCAGAGCCTTCAGTAAGCTCTTTTGGGTATATACTGCTCATGCAAAGCTTAGACGGATTATGCTATTTCCTACACAGAGTTAGCAGATTGATTTCATCAACTATTTCCTCTCTCTTCCCTCTGTCCCTGGTCCATTTCCTGACTCCTCTAGCTAGAGTAATGGAGTTCTCTCAGAGTTTCAGCTACATATAGAACCGTGCAATGCTGGCTCTCAGGCTACAGTGGTTACAAGAAAAAGGGAAAAAAAGATGGCAATTCTTTTCACACTCTTCATCTAAGTTGCCATTGTTGTTTTCTTCTATCCATAGAGATTGGTTTTCTCTGAGACTTTTAGGTGCTCTGCTTACCATGACAGCAGTGATTTTGTGTTTTGTGCAACTGGGGCAGAGGCATGAGAGGAAAAAAAAATAGAAAAAAGAAAACACCAAAAAAAGAAAAAAAATGAAGACTCCACATTCTTGGTCTCACAGATGTTCCTTTCCCAGTCCTCTGTCCAGACAGACTATCCTTGGACATTTTAATGTCCATGCTTGCTAAACAGTTCCCTAATTCTAACCACTTGAGTCAAAGTTGGGGGGAAAGGAGGAAGAAAAAGAAAATCTCACTACTATTGCATTAGTGGTTCAAGTTTTGACTTCCCTCACTCAAAACAGATGATTGGTGGATCACCTATTGCTGTTTAGTTTTCAGAGTCTTCTGGTGATTTATTTTTTAAATCTTCCCACAAATTTTAATTGCAATTAGAAAGAAAACTTTAAGGAATTACTCTCTGAGTGGTTCTTAAATTCTCTTTAACTTTCTCTTTATGTATTTTTCCCTATTCAAGGCAAATGGCACTTTTACAAAACACACACACAAGCAAATACACACACACACAATTTTATTCACTTCTGTTTTAAAATATTGGTGTTAGTGTTAGAAAACTGTAGTACTGCCTCTAAGAGAAAAGCAAGGACTTTGTAAAATTTGATAGCACTTTATTTTATTTCAAAGCATTTTATATCTTCCTATACAATTTAATACTTGAATTATTGAATCAAAGTTTCAAGAATCTTGACCAGCCCACATGAGCAGAGGAAAAAGACATTAATGTTAAGGTGGGGTAATACTGGTAAAAATATAGTGGGAAGAGGATTTTGCAATTATACTGCCTTCCTGTATTTTATTTTGTTCAACTTACTGGTGTTTTTCTCTGAGATGCTCATTTCTTTGAATTTGTCATTCTTTTTAGTTTAGGCTTATTATAGCATGTGTTGTTAATAGAATATAGATATAGATGTATCACTCATTTCCTCTGGCAGATTTATGTTGTATCTAGAATATTTTGCCAAAAGATTTTGGTCATTTTATGTCATCATGTAATGACACCCGCCATTGAGATGTGAAAATTAAAATTGTTTCCTAGTATGGGTACAAATTTCTATGGTGACTGGAGTGGTGGCTGAATGCATTTCCTACTTAGAAGGTCTTTTATAATTTGACAAAATGAAATTCAGAAAGGTGTTTGTTGTTTGCTGGATAAGTGAGGGGACTATATATTTCAAACTTAGTCATACCCTACAGTCTTTATTTTTCTTAAGATGCTCAAAGGAAGTCCAAGGGAACACAAATAATTTTCCCTGAACATTTAACACAGAACTCAGAGGAGTGTAGTTGCATTCTGGGGCAACTTCCTTTGCATAGCCTAGGCATCTTTACTTGGCCAACTTCCCCAGAGGACTAAATCCAAATCACAGATTTTACCAACATACTTTTAGGCATAACCAAACCAGAGAACCCTCACAAGTAGTTAATTTAACAAATTACAACAAAGAGTTTATCTCAATGCCTAGAAAGAAGGTCCCTAAGACCGCAGTTGTGAGATGTGACTCACCAAGCAGTTGTGAAAAAAGCATGGAAAAATGAGACTATGCCCAAATGTGCCTTTGTATGGGCGACATTGAATCCTTTACTGACTATGGTCAGAGACCTGAACAGTGTCCTTGTATTTGACCAATCTGAATGAATTTCTCTGGTAGGGTATAAGTGGGGTGTGAAGAAAGAGTTATATCTATTTCTTGGCAAGAAAAAAAAATACACACACACATATGCACTCCAGGGAAGAAACACAAGAATGTTCAAGGAAAGAAATGTCCAATTATGAAGCTAGTTAAAATATGATAATATTTGAGCAATTGATTAAATATGAATATAGAGTATATATTAGAATTTGATGTTTTAGACACTTTCTTTAAAAGCTACAAGTTTAATAATTCAGAATCCAATATCTTCTCCACAAAACCAATTGTCTTAACAATGACTAAAATTTTTATCCTTATATATTTTTAATGATATTTATAAATATTTTATATACTTAATATAGAAAGAAAAAGAAAACTATATTAAGTCACATTAAATTTCTTATTTTACATCTCAGAAAGAATGTATATTAGTTTTAAGGTGATAAATCAAGAAATAGACATATAAGTGTAATATTTATTATAATATGGTTATCAGAAGTGAATAATTGAAAATGACAGAAAAATGGAAATATATTTCCCTCTTTTTGCCAACCTCAGATTGTGTGACCAAAGCTTAAAGAAAGGAAAATGTGCCATTTTACTACATTTTCTTGTACTTATTTAAAACGTCTTGGGGCACCTAGGTGGCTCAGCCAGTTAAACATCCAACTCTTGATTTCAGTTCAGGTCATGATCTCACAGTTTGTGAGATCTGTGTTGGGTTCTGTGCTGACAGTAGAGCCTGCTTGGGATTCTCTCTCCCTTTCTCTCTGCCCCTCCCCTCTTCAAAATAAATTTAAATTTTTTTTAAATCTTTATTTATTTTTGAGAGAAAGAGTGTGAGCAGGAGAGGAGCAGAGAGAGAGGGAGACACAGAATCTGAAGGTGCTCCAGGCTCTGAGCTGTCAGCACAGAGCCCGACTCGGGGCTTGAACCCCCAAACCGTGAGATCATGACCTGAGCCGAAGTCGGATCCTCAACCAACTGAGCCACCCAGGTGCTCCAAATTTAAAAAAAATTTAAGTTTATTTGTTTATTTTGAGAGAGAGACTGAGAGAGGGCAAGTGGGGGTGGGGGAGGACATAGAGGGAGAGAGAGAATCCCAAGCAGGCTCTGCAGTGTCAGCAGAGCCTAATGAGGAGCTCGAATTCAGGAAACCATGAGATCATGACCTGAGTGGAAACCAAGAGTCGGAGACTTAACCGACTGAGCCACCCAGGCATCCCTAAATAATTTTTTAAAAATGTCTTATCATGTTCATGTATTACTACTCTTATAATGAACAAAATAAATATACATACATGTCTCTAAAAAGAAAATAGTAATAAATATAGAAAGCTGGATAATAGAGGATAAAAATGTTTTCCTTATTTTTCCTGGGGACTGAGAAGGATTAGCAAAACATCTTGTAACAAAAAGCAGTCATTTTTATTTATTTTTATTTTTTATTTATGTTTTATTTTTTTTATCTTTTTTTTTAATATATGAAATTTATTGTCAAATTGGTTTCCATACAACACCCAGTGCTCATCCCAAAAGGTGCCCTCCTCAATACCCATCACCCACCCTCCCCTCCCTCCCACCCCCCATCAACCCTCAGTTTGTTCTCAGTTTTTAACAGTCTCTTATGCTTTGGCTCTCTCCCACTCTAACCTCTTTTTTTTTTTTTTCCTTTCCCTCCCCCATGGGTTTCTGTTACGTTTCTCAGGATCCACATAAGAGTGAAACCATATGGTATCTGTCTTTCTCTGTATGGCTTATTTCACTTAGCATCACACTCTCTAGTTCCATCCACGTTGCTACAAAAGGCCATATTTCATTCTTTCTCATTGCCACGTAGTATTCCATTGTGTATATAAACCACAATTTCTTTATCCATTCATCAGTTGATGGACATTTAGGCTCTTTCCATAATTTGGCTATTGTTGAGAGTGCTGCTATAAACATTGGGGTACAAGTGCCCCTATGCATCAGTACTCCTGTATCCCTTGGGTAAATTCCTAGCAGTGCTATTGCTGGGTCATAGGGTATATCTATTTTTAATTTTTTGAGGAACCTCCACACTGCTTTCCAGAGCGGCTGCACCAATTTGCATTCCCACCAACAGTGCAAGAGGGTTCCTGTTTCTCCACATCCTCTCCAGCATCTATAGTCTCCTGATTTCTTCATTTTGGCCACTCTGACTGGCGTGAGGTGATATCTGAGTGTGGTTTTGATTTGTATTTCCCTGATAAGGAGCGACGTTGAACATCTTTTCATGTGCCTGTTGGCCATCCGGATGTCTTCTTTAGAGAAGTGTCTATTCATGTTTTCTGCCCATTTCTTCACTGGGTTATTTGTTTTTCGGGTGTGGAGTTTGATGAGCTCTTTATAGATTTTGGATACTAGCCCTTTGTCCGATATGTCATTTGCAAATATCTTTTCCCATTCCGTTGGTTGCCTTTCAGTTGTGTTGGTTGTTTCCTTTGCTGTGCAGAAGCTTTTTATCTTCATAAGGTCCCAGTAATTCACTTTTGCTTTTAATTCCCTTGCCTTTGGGGATGTGTCGAGTAAGAGATTGCTACGGCTGAGGTCAGAGAGGTCTTTTCCTGCTTTGTCCTCTAAGGTTTTGATGGTTTCCTGTCTCACATTCAGGTCCTTTATCCATTTTGAGTTTATTTTTGTGAATGGTGTGAGAAAGTGGTCTAGTTTCAACCTTCTGCATGTTGCTGTCCAGTTCTCCCAGCACCATTTGTTAAAGAGACTGTCTTTTTTCCATTGGATGTTCTTTCCAAAGCAGTCATTTTTAAATCATGATTTGAATAATTAAATTACTTTTTTAAGTTGTACATAAGTTTTGAGGAAATGATTCATATGAAACTTCCATGAGAGAACTTAAGAATGTGGCTATTTAAGATTATTCAGTTAAATGTTTATTAAATACTTATTAAAAGCAATCCTTTTACAAGTTAATAGAAACACAGTGATGGAAGTGTGTAAAGCTACAGTCTTTACACATGACAAGTGTTTAAACAGCAGGAGAATAATGGCTGACTTTTTTAAGATGTGAAATTTTATACTAGAAAAACAAAACAATGCACTGTGTTACCACAGGAGGAACTGACAATCAGAGCAGGTATATAGGATGGCTTGAAAAGGTGGACCTTGAAAGATAAGTACAATCTCAAAATAAAAAACCAGTCTGAAGGGTGGGTAACAAAGTTCAAGTAATAGAGTTGGGTGTGGACTATTGGATGAGATACATTGAAGGCCAGAGATGGAAGTAGTCGAGGAGAGGTTGGTCAGTTCATGAAAGAATATTTTAATCCAAAGAAGAGGTTTGGTTTTATCTTATTAACACTAAGTATTTATTAAATATTTTAATCATAGAATTAATATACTCCAAATAGCATTGTTTTTATTTTTATTTAAATTCATGTTAGTTAACATATAGTGTAGTATTGGTTTCAAGAGTAGAATTTAATGATTCATCCCTTACATATAACACCCAGTGTTCATCCCAACAAGTGCCCCCTTAATGCCCATCACCCATTTAGCCCATTCCCCTACCCACCTTCTCTCCAGCAATCTTCAGTTCGTTCTCTGTTTTTAAGAGTTTCTTACAGTTTGCCTCCCTCTCTGTTTTTCCCTTATTTTATTTTACCATCCCTTCCCTTATGTTCATCTGTATTGTTTTTTAAATTCCACATATGGGTGAAATCATAAGATATTTGTTTCTCTGTTATTTATTTTGCTTAGCATAATACATTCCTGTTCCATTGATGTTGTTGCAAATGTCAAAATTTCATTCTTTCTGATAGCTGAGTAATATTCCATAGCATATATATATATACACACACACACACACACACACACACACACACACACACACCACATCTTCTTTATCCATTCATCAGTCAATTGACACCAAATAGCATTTTTTTAAGTTTTATTTATTTCTTTTGAGGGAAAGAATGAAACAGAGGAAGGGCAGAAGGAGAGGAGAGAGACAATCCCAAGCAGGCTCCTCACTGGCAGCACAGAGCCTGACATGGAGCTCGAACTCACGAACTGTGAGATCGTGACCTGAGCTGAAACCAAGAGTCTGACACTTAATAGACTTAGTCACCCAGGCACCCACCAACTAGCATATTAGAAAAATTATTTGTATAGCCATGTTTAGGATAATTAAGGAAGAGCCCAGAGACAGAGGAGCAGGTTTTTAAGCTATTGCATTACTTCAGGGCTTCCAATTTTTTGTTTACTGGGGAGGTGAAAAAGAATAGATGGAATCTTGCAAAATTAAGTTAAAGTCAACAATTTTGCTTGTTCTAGTTGCTTACTTTATTTTTTGCTTATATCTTCCCACCTTCTGTGGGGAGTAAAATAACCTCATTCAATGAAGAATAGTGGTATTTCTTTTCACAAGTAAAAACTAATGGGTATGTCATTGTGTTTATTGCTTATTTTGGTCAATATCACTGATACTCTAATCCCTACCAACATCTACAAAATTATTATTTTTAACAGTAATTTAATTTAAAATATCAGATTTAGGGTTCTGTGAATTTTTTCAAAAACTATATCCAAATATTGCAAAAGGTATGTCTAATTTTCTAAATAAATCATGTTAATAAAAACTGTGTCTTTATGTCAACCTAAACATCAAATTGTCTCAGTTTCATAGATCTTTCAATGATACAAAAAGTTGGGTCAATAAAACTAATAGAATATGTGTTTGTTGTGCATTATGAATAAATAAATAACAGTGTTACCTTTAACATCCAGTGTGTGTTACAACACTGTTTGCTGTTTGTGACAATTAATATGCCAACCTCTGCTTTTCTTCCACTAGTTGAGATCCTTCAAAATCAGGCACAGAAGATGGAGAATTCCCATGTATGAGGTCATTCGACTGATACCTCATCTTGACTGAAATATCATCATCTTATTTTTGATAATCCAAAAAGATCCCAGTTTCATACATATTTGGTACTCCAAAATTTATATGTACTTGAGAAACTTGAAATTAAAAAATGAGCCATATGTAGGATATTTTGATTCTTCATTTACTATATTAATTTTCCACTTCAAATGTCTCTAAAATTAGAAAAGACACTGAATGTGAACCCCCCAAAGCCTCATTTAAAAACAATTTGAATTGCCATAATTATCATAAATCACTCTAATAGGGTAATTTTCTATCACTTATGACACCATCACATTTGAGTTCATTGGGGCTTTCCTAAATAAAACATAACCTTTCATTGTTAAATAATGCCATGTGCCTCTTCTGCATTTTGACTCAAATGGGTGTCAACTTATAGTTCAAAACTGAATGAATAAAACACTCCATAATTATTTCCTAAAAAGTTCATAGTTTAGCTATCAAAATAATCTTCTTCAGCATATTATTTAAAAAATTCTATCATGTTATGAATAATCATATGTACCATGTTATGGTGAGAACTTTAGGGCACCTCTGAGCTAAAGTTTATTGCTAGGATAGTTAACTCAAATGGTTACTGAAACAAATGCAGAATTCACATTTCTGGAAATCAGATAGCTTTGCTCCATTTTTCAAGTTACCCAGTAAATACATCTTTAAAAGTATCTGCCACTGTTTTAAGTCCCATCAAGAGAGACTCTGTGGATTTTATCTTCATCTTCATTAAACTCAAACTCTTAAACTCAACAAGGAAGATTCTCCTTCACTGAAGGTCCAAAATCTAGTTAAAATGATAGTTCATTCTGAATATAAAATCACTTTTCCATGCTTTACTGTAATGGAAAATTAATTCCTTTTAGTTGTTAGAAAAGGACCAAATAACCTTACTAGTTTCAGAGACCTAGTAGCTTATATAGGTTCAGAGGTATCTCAGTCCCCATATGCACATCTTCCTCAAGGAGTAAGTTTTTATATCTTAAACACTACTGGAGGCCTCACTTTTACCTATATCATACCCCAGACTACATATTATCAATAAATAAGAATTGAAGGCAATTCTAGGCAAATGAACGTGAGACAGAACAAAATAAAACTATGAGTGTCTGGGTGGAAAATGGAAACTCTCGTTGGAACAAGGAGATCCAAGCAAGACAAAGTATTGGCATTAGTTCAGAAAGAGGCAAATTGCCAAGAATTTATAATGCAGTCCCCTATTCCTCTCATTAGCAGGAACAACCTAGAGGTTGCCCTGTCACTGTAAATTACATGTTTCAAATGAACATGACCCATTTCTCCTCCTTGTTGAATGATTTTGTGACTTGTTACATTTCCCTTAGCACAGGCTTTTGCTAACTTTTTAGGTTTCTTGGAGGCATCTAAACCTTGAAGGAAAGGAATTAAGAATGAAATTTAGAAACAATAACACAATCCTCTTATACTCCCTGTATTTTGAGTTTGAATTTGAAAGAGTTTGAATCTGAAGAGTCCTTATTCCCAAGCCAGTGCCTGAATACTCATGAGTGGCTTATCCTTACAGGAAGATGAATAGACTATTCCAGTATCATCTGAAGGCATCCAAAATGCCCCTGAATCCCAAAACAATCTGAGCATGGTGGTTAAGAGTATGGGATGATACTTTTAATTAAGTTCAAATTCCAGTGCGACCACTCAGTAATTTTGCTATATAGGCTACATAATATTTTCTTGGAGCCTTAATTTTCCATCTATAAAATGGCCATGTTAATAATAATAGTAATAATAATAATAATAATAATATAAATGTTACATATAGCAAATAATAGAAAATGTGTGAAAGTACTTAGTATGAAAAGAACCATAATAGTAGTGGTAGTTAGTAGTAGTGGTACGATTAGTAAAATTTAAAAAAAAGGAAGTTCAAGATTTTTGCTCTGAAAGGTTATTCAAAGCTATGCTTTGTTTAACCTAGTGTTATTCATTTAATGCCTCTTGCAGTAATTTTGCCTAAGATTTACATCATTCTAATTACTTCTGCTCTTTCCATGGACAACCTCTGAACACAATCATTTTAACTGTATCTTCTTTGCCCAGTAGTTCCATCTTGGTACTGATGCCTCTCTGTTCTAATTTTACTTCTAGGAGGTTTGCCTCTCTTCCACACAACTGATGGGACTATCCTAAATCCTGCATTTTGCAGAATCACTAAATAGCTCGCCCTGTCTTTCTATATAAAGTTGCAAAAGTCATTTTTAGTAGTTTCTCCATCTTACTGTCTGTATCCAGTCTTTTGACATCTTTCCTTTCTAACTCAGAAGTCAATCTCCTTTATCTCTTACAAGTGCTTGAATTCCTTCTCAGGTCACCCCTGGATTGCTAGACCAGTTTTTTTTTTTTTAATAATGTTATTGCTACCTTCCATCTCTCTAGTTCACACTCTTCAGTTCCAAAATATTTGCTTCTAAAATGCGAATTTAATTACAACTTCTATTTGAATTTTTTTCTGAGTATACACTTGCTTCAGAATATGTTTTTCATTGCCTTTGGTTTCACTGGTATTGTTATTGTTGCAAATTCATTTCAAGCCCATTTAAGCAGCTGAAGCACTAAAGGCCAAAGAAAAAGTCTTCCTCTCAATTTGCATTACTATCAGACTTCCTAGATGTAATCACTCTTCAGAGTTTTCCTTGAATCTCTCTAAACATATTCTAAGGATTAGATTGTCAGGTGAACTCACTAGAATCTGAGATCTTATCCACTGTAAAGCTTTTCAAGTAATTTCAAGAATGCTAGTAATTCTAGGGGCGCCTGGGTGGCGCAGTAGGTTAAGCGTCCGACTTCAGCCAGGTCACGATCTCGCGGTCCGTGAGTTCGAGCCCCGCGTCAGGCTCTGTCTGGGCTGATGGCTCGGAGCCTGGAGCCTGTTTCCGATTCTGCGTCTCCCTCTCTCTCTGCCCCTCCCCCGTTCATGCTCTGTCTCTCTCTGTCCCAAAAATAAATAAAAAACGTTGAAAAAAAAAAAAAAAAGAATGCTAGTAATTCTAAGGCAGAAGTGAAGCCTGAGGAAACTAGGACTGCCAAAGTTGCTCCCAGATTGAGTTTATGTCTAGCCCAGATATAATATATGTAGACACATCATACACCCAAAAGGCAACTGTTTCAGTTGTGAAGCATCACTAGTTTATTCTCTGATGCTTATATAACTTGTTACACTTTTCAAGATTAATACATAATACATGCTATTTTCCAATTTGCATGTATTAAAATTACTATCCATATGTCTTTTTATATCTAATTATTATTAATGGATTTCCAATATTTTAAAAGAATATACTCTATATTTCCTTTCCTATACTGATGCATTTTTAGTTGTATTTTGATAGTACAATAATACTTGAATTTGTAGGATTTTGATATACTTTTTCACATTTGTAAAAATGTATCTGAAGAAATATTCTTACAAGGGTTATACATTTTAATTTTGACAGATATAGTAAAATTCAAAACATATTTCAAATTAAACTGTCAAAATAAACTGTGTGAGTACATATTTCACTTTCACAGTTGACATTATTTTTAATATTTTTAATCTCTGTCAGTTTTATGAGTAAAAAGTATTACTATTTTAATTGAAGTATAATTAACATAAAATGTTACGTTAGTTTCAAGTGTTCAATGTGATTCAATAATTCTATACATTTCTCAGTGCTTATCAAGACAAGTGTACTCTTGGTCCCTTTATATCTATTTCTCTTATCCCCCGACCCACCTCCTCTCTGGCAACCACTAGTTTATTCTCAATATTTAAGAGTCTGTTTTTTGTCTCTTTCCTTGTTCATTTGTTTTGTTTCTGAAATTCTACTTATGAGTGAAATTGTGTTATTCGCCTTTCTCTGACTGACTTATTTCACTCAGCATCATGGCCTCTAGGTCTATCCATGTTGCTACAGATGGCAAGATTTCATTTTTGATGACAGAGTAATATTCCATTGTATGTATGTGTGTGTGTGTGTGTGTGTGTGTGTGTATACCACTTCTTTATCTATTTGTCTATGGATGGACACTTAGGTTTCTTCTATCTCTTGGCTTTTGTAAATATTGCTACAATAAACATAGGGGTACATGTATCTTTTTAAATTTTTTTTTAATGTTTATTTATTTTTGAGACAGAGAGAGACAGAGCATGAACAGGGGAGGGGCAGAGAGAGAGGGAGACACAGAATCTGAAACAGGCTCCAGGCTCTGAGCCGTCAGCACAGAGCCCGATGCGGGGCTCGAACTCACTGACCGTGAGATCTGCATATATCTTTTTAAATTAATGTTTCCATTTTCTTTCAGTAAATACTCAGTAGTGGAATTATTGGATCATATGATAATTCTACCTTTACTTTTTTAGGAATCTCTATACTGTTTTCCACTGTGGCTGCATCAATTTGCATTCCCACTAAAAGTGCACAAGGTTTCCTTTTTCTCCACCCCCTGGCCTACACTTACTACTTTTTGTTTTGATTTAAGCCATTCATACATGTGTAAAATGATATCTTATTTTGATTTTAATTTACAAGTCACTGATGATGAGTGATGTAGAGCATCTTTTCATATGTCTATTGGCTATCTGTATGTTTTCTTTGGAAAAATTACTACTCAGGTCATTGCTCATTTTTTAATGCAATTATTTGTGTAAACGTATTATTTCATAATTTCTGTATGTATTTTATTCATCCAGCAAATAGTTTTGGAGTGGCTATAAATTACTAGGCATCATATTTGTGGTTGTGATATATTGATAATCAAAATATTAAATCCTGGGGTGCTTGGGTGGCTCAGTCGGTTAAACATCCAACTTCGGCTCAGGTCATGATCTCACAGTTCATGGATTTGAACACTGCATCAGGCTCTGTGCTGACAGCTTAGAGCCTGAGCCTGCTTTGGATTCTGTTCTCTCTCTCTCTCTCTCTCTCTCTCTCTCTCTCTCTCTCAAAAAATAAATAAATGTTAAAAAAAATTTTTTAATATTAAATCCTGGGGCACCTGGGTGGCTCAGTTGGTTAAGTGTCTGAGTCTTGATCTCTGCTCAAGTCATGATCTTACAGATCGTGAGATCAAGCCCTGTGTCAGGCTCTGCACTAACAGCATGGAACCTGCTTGGACTTCTCTCCCTCCATCTGTCTCTACTCCTCCCTCACTCACAGGCACTCTCTTTCTCTCTCAAAATAAAGAAATAAACTTTAAAAAAGATTAAATCCTAGTGGAGCATCACAGAAGAGAAATAGTATGGGAACTAATGGTAAGTTCTGTATAAATGTTCCAAAGGGAAAAATAAAGCAGTTCAGATGGATAGATTGCGGAATGCTCCTTTCAAATGGATTGAGGAGAAAATCTCTGAGCAGATAATATATAAGCAAAAACCTAAAATTTTTAATATTGAGGTAAATTTGAATGGCCAGTAAGAATTAGCATTGCTTTATTTTTAAGATTTAGTACCTTTCAGCATGTTTCTTCATATTTGATTTTCTGTGAAATGCTTGTTGATAGCATTGATTATTCTTCTGTTGAGTGATATGTTTTATTATAAATTTTATTAATCTATCTTCTGTCAGAAGTCAGGATATCATTTTATATAGTCCAAAGGGTATATGAGGATCTTTGAGCCTGCAGATATTGTCTCATTTCTGTCAAATTCTATGATGTGTATTAAACCAAAATTACATGAAACTTATAACTTTGTACATCTGTTATTTTTTTTCTCCATATAGAACACACATATACATCCTTTAAAATAAAGCCTATTTATCTCCTCAGCTATGAAGCCTTTTTTGAGTTTCCAAGAAAGAGTTGGCTCCTTTCCCCTCTCATCTCCCAATATCTTATCCTTATCCTTATTTATCACATTCTATTGTAATCTTATGCTCATTTCTAAATAGTCTCTTGTGACTTCTTATGCATTTTTTTTACCAAGATTTATCACAGCATCTGATGCTTAGTAGGTTTTCAATAAATTTGATCTAAGACAATAGATAAGTAACAATAAATGCAGCATTCGTTTCTTTTTTTTTTTATTTTTCATTATATGAAGTTTATTGTCAAATTGGTTTCCATACAACACCCAGTGCTCATCCCAAAAGGTGCCCTCCTCAATACCCATCACCCACCCTCCCCTCCCTCCCACCTCCCATCAACCCTCAGTTTGTTCTCAGTTTTTAAGAGTCTCTTATGCGCAGCATTCGTTTCTAGAAGACAGAGCGACCATAGCTAAAATACTCATTTGAAGGATGCAAATTCATCACTTTGTGTCTTCCATATACAAGAAACACACTGTAGTCAAATGTAGACAGCTGCTTTTAGTCTTTGATTTGTACTGGCCTCTTAGCTACTAAACAAAATCCTTCACATTTATCTGATTGTGTTGATTTGGGACATTTATTGTTGTGTCAGTTTTGTTCCTTGTTCCTCATTTTAATTCCTTCCACCAGACCATTCTCTGTCTCTTGTGGTCTGCTATTTGCTGACAATTTAATTAGCACCATTTCTACTACCATTGTGCATTGTTTGTAAATGCAGTAAGAGGAAGAGAAGATGGAAGAAGTGCCTGAGGTCTTTGTCTACATAACACCTCAAGATTAGCTCCTACGAGTTTCCTGAGTAGTCCACTGTTTGTGTTCTTGAGTTATGTCTAAAGAGTATGTCTTTGGTGTGCTTTCAACCCAATACCATAGGCTTGCAGTATCAGAATAATAAGAGCTACTGCTTTCAAGCACATTCTGAGGTGGCCATCTTCCATCAATGTGTGCCCTGGACTTAGAATCTGATTTGAATCTCAACCAAAGTCTTTAAGTTTGGACCAGAAAGCATCAGATGGCCTCCAGCCGTGCAGGACCAGGAAAGTTGGGTCTTCAAGTGCTCAAGGGTGGCCAGAATTTCAGTCACAGAAGGAAAGCTTGTAATGCAAATGATAGTTTGCAGAAAGCTGGTTAGGAAATTACCTTACATTGTGTGTGTATCATTTGTAATGACAGGCAATAGCCTATCACAAACACACTTTCAGTCCATAGATATTTTCCACAGATATTCATTTAGTAACCAAATAACTGGATACATGGAAGATAGAGGCACATGGGGGTATCCACAGAGAGTGAGGCAGTAAGAAGATGAGAGGTAGACAAGAGGGTAGTTATAGCCAGCCTTCAGTGAGATGGTGATCACAAAGCTACTCCAAGTGACTGGGATATTCAAAGGTCCAACTAAAAAGAGATTAGTACATATGTAACTGCTGTGACACTTACAATCAACAAATTGCAGTTACAACTCACTAGATGTCGAACTTTGGGATGAGAAAATGTGTGTAACCATCAAAAACACAGAAAAATGAGAGATTATATTGGGGGAAGGAGCAAACAACCTTTATATAGCAGGATATCCTGGTCGAAATGGGCAAATAAGTTTGTATAAAGCAGTCAAATGGAGGGTCGGTAGTAGCATAATACCTAAGACAGGTGCAAGGTCTCCAACAAACACTCTTACTAATACGCTCTTCTGCACAGGAAAATTATTTGAGATATTTCTTGCTTTCAGAAATGTTGAAACTGGGCCAAAGTATATTACTAAATATTTAAACTTCACAACATTTAAAAGAGTGCATTGCAATTCATAAAAATCAGTAAATCTCCCAGTCAGATTGAATGTGACATATTTGTTGAATTTTTCAGATTTTTTTTTTTTTTTTTTTTGTGACAGGTGACCATTCACTTATTTCAGGTCACCTCCAAGTCCTCTGCTTTTGGAATGAATATTATATACAGGGAAATTTATGCACATTTACAAAGTTCTCCATGTAGAAAGAAAAATTAATTAAGATAATGTTAAGTAAGACGCAGATGGTCACTGTGGATATAAGTCAGTTTTTCATGTAAAAAGTTATTGCTAATAAAGTTAACGGTAATTGCCATGTAACTTACTATTTAACAATGGCTTGGCTTAGTAGTTAAGGCCAGAAATAAGGAAATAAAATATCGCAAATTTTTAAGGGAAGTGTTTACATTTATGTCTTAAGGGTTAGATCAATTTCTAACTATAATGCATGTCAAATCAGTAATTAATACACTATTCTGCTTTAAACAGTCTTGTCGTCTGAAAATCCATACTGGTAAAAGAAGAAGAAGGGTCAGTCTATAAGAAAGAATTCATTTCAGAATGATTTATTTATTTTAAAGAAGATTCTTCCATGTGTTATTGTACTCAGCCTAAATTCTAGAGTGAGAGAGGCTGATCGTTATCAAGTTCCCTCAATGAGAGAAAATATGGAGTGAGGTATCAGGCTGCACAAAAGGAAAGGATCCAAGCCATAACATACAGGAACATTTAACAAGGTAGAAAGTTTAACAATGTTACATTCTAAGGCAAGATATTTTGGATATTATTATTATTCTGGAATATAAAAGAATTGGTACAGCCTAAGACTTATAGCCCTGTGTTTTAAAATATTATTTTAAAATCTAAGTTTTTTCTTAAGTATTAAGATTTGTAGGGGTACACTTTTAAAGGTTGAAAGATCTGGGTTTTTTTTCCTTTTTATCTTTCTCTGTCATTTGATTTATGTTATGGTTTTTACATTAAAAGATAATAAATCATTGAAATGTTTCTGAGATCAGAATGAGGTCAGGTTGTGGATATAGAGAATATGTTCATTGTGACTGGCTCCAAGATCTGGGTTTAAGAAAGAGGTAGATAAGGAGAACACACATTGTTTTTTTATTTCCTTAGATTTTTTCCCTCAAGTCTAGCAAAGGAACAAATAAAAAGATTTGTAGCAAATTCTCAAAGAGTAAAGATATTACTTTGGGCTATAACTTCCTTTATCCGTGGATCTTCTCAGCAACCTGAATGTGGTAAGTAAAGAAGTGGACAAAATGCAAACGGTGAGGGAATCCGAAATTTAAAATATTTATTTAAAAATCTTTTAAATATAATTTATTATTTTAAGCTTTATTTAATTTTTAAGCATATTTATTTATTTTGAGAGAGAGTGAGGGAGAGAGAAAAACTGTGCGTACAACACAGGGGAAGGGGACAGAGAGGGGAGAGAGAGAATCTTAAGCAGGCTGTGCCCTGTCAGTGTAGAGCCAGATGCAGGGCTCAAACCCACGAACGGCGAGATCACGACCTGAGCTGAAATCAAGAGTTGGATGCTTAATCAACCAAGCCACCCAGATGCCCCTGTTTTAAGCTTTATTTTAAATAACTTCTGGTATATCACAGATTGATTACTAATGTCACTGGTATGTCATTGCTCCTTAATATCAAAGGAATCACAAGTTCATACCACCAAATTGAATTTTTTTGTCATCATGATGATGACTCCAAAATAATATTTGGAAAAGGGAATGGATAAAAAAATGAAAGCACACTTAGATATATACATTCATATTTGCTCCTGAGTGACTTCGTCCCTCATTATATTCTTTTCACCTATGAGAGAAACATACATTTTGAGAAATTTTGAAAATATTTCAGACAATAAGTTGTTTGTATAAGTGAGTATATATTTTAATGACTTTCCTCACATAAAATCAAAGGGGTGAATTATTCTTGGCTTTAAAACCCAGACTGCAATTTTGAAAAGCTCCTAAACCTGTAGCTTCAAATCCTCTCTGACACCTTCCCTGTGATAAAATATCTGATGCTTCTGGAAAATAATGTTTCACAAAGAACACTTTTACTGGGACTTTACTTGAAGAATCAGAAAGTCTAAAATAAAGCTATAAACAAAGTGTGGGTTTAACAACAACAGCCGCTACATACCACAGACATTTAAAGCAGGAGTGGATAGAAAATGAGTCAGGCAAGTCTTGACAATTGGAGCCCATATAAAAATAGTTTCAGAGAACAACAGTTTTTGTTTTATCCTGATTGCCAGAGGCAGAGAATTTAAGACACTGCAACAGAGAGATTAGTCCTGTTTGCTTTTACTGACTACTTTATTTGAAACCTCTCCAATTATATTTTCAAAAATAGCATTGAAAGCATTGAGCAAGGATGTTCAATAAAACATTTGTTACTTTATCCTATTTGTCTCTCACTTGCTGAATTACTCTGAGAGAAATTAATGGATTTAAGATGCAGAAGAATAAAGATTACTGGCAATTATATTATCAAGGAAACATGAAAAGTAATATCACGAGATTGATTTTAACTCTTTAAAAATATGCATTTATCAATCAATGACAAAAGTTTTCTAGGTCAAAACTTAGAATAATTGCAAATATTGTTTTGGTGATAGGTTAATAAATACACATTGGTTTTGTATAGTTAATGTTTAATAATTTAATATAGATTAAATAATTGGATATTGGGATGAGGGAGATTTCTCTTGTGTCCAGATGAGGAGGTTTTTAAGATCAATATTAAATTCATTTTCTTTCATGAATTCAAGAGAATTTCCTCATATAGAGTAAGCCCAGAACGTCTATTTTGGCACTATGGTTAAGTAGGTACTATTTTAATGCTTTGAAAGTATGAAACTTTTATTCTATTAGAATAATTTTCAAAAAATTAAGATATGGCTTTCATCAAATTTAAACTCATCATGTGTTGTTGATGTTGTTCAACACATTAATTAATGTGAGATAATTAACCAGTAAGATAATACAACTGGCTTAAAGAAACATTTGAGAAATAGAGATTTACATAGTCCAGTAAAGAAATGCTAAAACAAATTTGCTAATACATAACAAAACCTTGTACTGTTTCATAGGACAAAAAAATCTGTAACCTTTGTGGTTACCTTTTTTATCAGATAGAAACTTAACAGGTTAACATGTAACTTTTTACTTTAGGGTTCTAACAGAAAAATTGAAATGCAGGATCAAATTCCCGTGCATAATGCTGAATAATTAAATACTGAGTGATAAGTTTAAAAAAAATGATATTAAAAGAACATGCAGCTATTATGCTTTGTTTCCAAATTTTAATTTTTTTAAATGTTTATTAATTTTGAGGCAGAGAGAGACAAAGCATGAACGGGGGAGGGTCAGAGAGAGAGGAGACGCAGAATGAGCTGTCAGCACAGAGCCCAACGCGGGCTGGAACTCACAGACCATGAGATCATAACCTGAGTCGAAGTCGGACGCTTAACCGACTGAGCCACCCAGGCGCCCCTGTTTCCGAATTTTAGATTGCATAAACATCTAATTTAGTCAAATGGTCATATAGAGAAATGAAAAATCTTCTTTCCACTTTTAAAATCATCATTTGGAGCACACAAAAGTGGCTGTATATACTAGAAAGTAGAATGGTACTTTAGAGAAAGACTCAACCTTTGTAGGCAACTGAAGTGAATGTCATCAGATGCTCCCAAGCTGGGGAAGGGAAGTTTGATTTTTGGTAGAATCAAGGGATTTAAGGGGATTAGAAGGAAATTTCATGTATATTCCCCAGTAGTTCAGGAAGTTAATGGTTAAAACAGAGACCAAAGATGATGGTTATCAGAAGTTTTGTGTTTATGACATACTCCAAAACTTGTCATACAAATCGCTTAGTGAAATGCTTTTTTTCTTAATGAATACATAATGTGTTGTCCAAAAAAATCTATTAGTGAAAATGTTAGTGGTGAACATTGAGATGCATCTTTTGAGAACTTTAAAATATAGAATCAGAAGATTTAGTGATTAAGTATATAGAGAAGTAAAGAAGAAATGAATAATTCTGAAGCTGGCTAGATAAGATAGTATTAACTGAAAAGATAGTTTTGTGCATATTTCAGTAATGGAGATTTTTATTTATGAAGCACCCCTGATATGAGTTTCATATCAAAATGTTTCACCGTTTGTTAAACAAATGAAAATAGCCTTTTTAAACAAACCACATGCAACTTTTTGTCTGTTTCTTCCAAAGTTATGTAAAGAAATGTATCAGTTTAATGGAATATGGTGAATTCAACTGAATATAATGCATAGCTTCATATGTGAATCAGACCCTCAAACAAACCACAATAGTGGTAACATTTAAAATGACTATACATTCTGAAAGATATAACACAGTACATTAAACGATAATTAAAGAAACATTTGGTGAAAATTGTCAGAACCTAAAGATCACAAAAATGTCAATAAATGCACAAAATATAATTTGTAAAGTAAAAATTTAAAAATCATAACAAAAAGGCTTCCTCTTGAATATTACATGTAGTCATGGTCTAAAAATCATAATTTAGTGCATACCAGACATTGATATATTTACCTCTAAGTAATTGGCAGGTGACTAACTTCCTTAAACTTTTTACTCTGACCAAGTAAGGAAAGGCCAATAGCACATGTAAAAAGGCATTTTATAGATTCTAATCATACTAATTCTTTATTACTTTCTCATTAATGTCATCCTGAATAACTTTAAGAAAAATAAAATGACTGAGATATTTTATTGTAGAAAACTATTTTAATTTTATGTAAAGGATTGAGAGATTTGAGGAAAGCTAGTAATCATACACAATTCAATTCAAGTGCCTGGATTGTTCACAGTCTAAATGGCAGGGCTATTTTTGTAATCGTGGCATCTAAAGGAATATTCATGCCATTAGGAATCCTCTTCCATAAATGCTTTTTTCAAAAATACAGTTTTGATCGGGACATTTAGATTGATTTCTACACAGAGCCTGCTTGCCTGCAGACAAATATCTCTTGTTCAAATTTTTTCTAATATTTTAAAAATGCAACCGCCATTGGTATTTTGCCGCAAATCAGCTTCTTAGTACAAAACAGCTTTAAAATCTTCTTTGACATAGAAAGAAATTAAACGTGGTTTGTATTTTGTTGGATTTCCCCCAAATATTAAATGCTTGCAATTGTTTATTTAACACATGCCAAAAGATAACAATAGGAAGAAAACATATTAACAGACGCTTATGGGGAATAGACAGGGATTAGAATAATAGTTATTTCTGAGTAAATGTTTGACAGCCCCTGAAATGAAGTCAAATTCCTTTTGAAGACATATTCTATAATTCAAAATAATAATCAGTAAAGTTTCAAATATTATACTTTATGACGAAATGACTTTAAAATGTCAATATATTGAGAAAAAGTTGGTAGTGCATTATATATCTATGCAATTGTTTGTTTGACAGGAGTATCAATAAAATTTGTTGTGCTTCTATTTGGTTGAACAGCATTCAGTAAACCATGTCAGTAAACAAGTATATAAAATAAATAGGTCTCATCTTTGTAGATTGATAGTGCATGTCCAGACTGTAGTGTGGAAAACTAAATTTTAATTTATTCCTTCAAACTATTCAGAAGGGTAAAGTATGTTTGAAATATCTTACTATAGGTTTGAGAAGTCCTGGAAAACTTATTTTCTAGTGATGTAGAATAACAGCTGAAGAGAGTATCTTCTGACTTTCATTAGTTATCAGGCTCAGCTTGGCTCCAACTCCTGTTCATCTTTGTTTTTTCTTGCCTGAACTATAATGCTGACAGGTTCTTTTCTTCCATGTCTTCTCCTCAACCAATTGGGGAATTGTCATTTTATAATTTTTATTTTTATTTATGTTTCCAACTTTATCGAGGTATAGCTGAGAAAAATTATATATGTTTACAGCTTGATGTTTTGATATATGTGTGCACTGTGGAATAATCACCACAATCAAGCTAAGTAACATATCCATCACCTCACATAGTTACCAGTTCCTTTTTTGTTTCTTTTTCTCGTGTGTGGCAAGAACTCTTAAAATCTCTTCTCTTATCAAATTTCAAATACACAGTACAGTACTGCTGACTAGGTCATGTTGCTGTACATTAGAGCTTCAGAATTTATTCAACTTGCATAGCTAAAAGCAGGTACCCTTTACCCACGTATCTTCCCTATCCCCACCACTGACAACCACCATTCTACCCTCTGCATCTGCAATTTGGACTAATATTTTAGATTCCACATTTGAGTGAGATGAGATCATGCAGTATTTGTCTTTCTTTGTGTGGCTTATTTCACTTAACGTAATGTCCTTCAGATGCATTCATATTGTCACAAGTGACAGGGTTTCCTTTTTTTTTAAGGCTGAATAATATTTCAATATGTGTGTGTATCTACCTAAATATACATATACATATATTTATGTATCCATATACATATGGATAAACAAAATATGATATGTGGGTGTGGGTGTGTGTATCTATATATACACATGTATATTTTTATCCATTCACCAACGGATGGACATTTAGGTTGTTTCCATATCCTGGCTGTTATGAATAATAGTCATTTTAATTATATCACAGGTATATATAATCAATATGATTTATCATTGTGGATATTGACCTTGATCACCTGTCTGGAGTGGTATTTGTTGGATTTATCCACAAAGCACCACATTCTATACTGCACTTTTGGAAGTAAGTCACTGTGCACAACCCGTACTTAAGCAGTGAGGATTCAGCCCCCCCCCCCCCCCCGCTTCTTGAAGACAGACTAGCTACATAAATTATTTGAAATTCTTCTGCATAATCATTCGTCTCTCCTCCCTATTAATTATCTTATTTAATAATTTACTTATATAAGTATGGGCACATGGGTATTTATTTTATACTTTGTGTTATAATCCAGTACTATTTTGTTTTGACATTCGAATTTGTCCAGCTGTGGACACTGAAGGCTCTTACCGTGGCTCTTTTGTCTCTGCCATACCACAATGTATGTGGGTTTGTTTGTTTGTTTGTTTGTTTGTTTTACCAGTTTCATACTTTCTGGCACTACAAGATGTTAAAACTTCGCTGTCTTAGAATCAGCCATTTTTTAAGGGAGTCTTAGTTCTATTACTGGAGAATAATATTGGAAACCAAGACATGGGTTCTAAGTGTGCCCATAGCTACTGGTGTGTTGATGCTGCCAGGCCTCCTTAGCTGACACAGGAAGGGAATGTATGTGCATGTACTAACTTCCGTGTATACTCTTATCTATAAATATTTCTATATGTAACCACAAATTAAACATAAGTTCATACTGATGTATTTAACACTAATCTATAAACACATGGATATTTCCAACCTCCTTCCCTTGCTTATCTGGGAAATAACCATCACCTGAATTCAAGTGCTTAATGTGCAATTTCTTTCACCTTTAGTCTTATGAATGTCACTGCCTTCCAAAGTTAATTAGATCATCAACTTTTCCCACTACCCACTTCAGTGAGGTTGTTTCAGATGTTTGTAATACAGTTACATTCTTTTGTCAAAGTCTGCACTCCATCTTGAGATTCTCATTCTGCTAAATGGTGTCATTTTCATTAGTAGAATACACTAAGGTTCACCCTTTATGCTGCAGATTCTATGGGTTTTGATAAATGCATAGTGTCATGTATACAACATTACAATATCATGCAGAATAGTTTCACTGCCCTTAAAAGTCTCCTGTGTTTTTAGCTTTTCAGTTCTCCTTCTTTCCTCCAAATCCCTAATGATAACTGATAAATTTACTATCTCTATAGTTCTGCCTTTTCCAGAATGTCACATAATTGAAGTGATATAGTATGTAGCCTTTTCAGCCTGACTACTTTCACATAGTAATATGTACTTTTGTTCAAATTAAGACTTTTCTGGTGTCAAGTTTCTGTTCAAGTCTAAGGCTCAAGGCAGAAGAAGATTGTTATCCCAGCTCAGAGGTAGGCAGAGAGAGCAAATTCTCCCTCTGTCTTTTTTGCTCTACTCGTGTCTTCAGAGGATTAGATGAGACTCACCCACCCTGGAGATGGTGATCTGCTTTACCTAGTCTACCCATCACTTGTCGGTCTCATCCAGAAACACCCTCATGAGCATACCCAGAATAGTGTTACACCAAATATTCAGGTAGCCCATGGCCCAGTCAAGTTGACACGTAAAATTAAGCTTCCTGGATCTCTGATTTGGTACTTAACCATTCATTTTGAAAATTTTTCAACTGTTATTTTAAATACTGGGGTGCCTAGGTGGCTCAGTCGGTTAAGCATCCAACTTTGGCTAAGGTCATGATCTTGTTTCATGAGTTGGAGCCCCACATTGGGCTCAGCACTGACAGTATAGACACTGCTTGGGATTCTCTCTCTCCTCTCTCTTTGCCTCTCCCCTGATCTTGATCTGTCTCTCAAAATAAATAAATACAGTAAAAAAAAAAAATTTATTTTGTTCCATTCCTGCTTACTTCTTTTGCAATTCCAATTACATATATGGAACATCTTTTCAAATTGTCCCTCTGTTTTTCAATGTTCTGTTCTGGTTTTTCATATCCCCCCCCCATCTTTATTTCCTTTTGGGAAATTACTGTTCACATATTTAAGCTCACTGATTCTTTCCTTGGCCAATTTACTAATGAGCCCATCAAAGGCATTCTTCATTTCTGTTACAACAGTATTTTTGACTTTAATTATTTCTCTTTGATTGTTAATTTCTATCTTATTGCTTACCTTATCCATATGTTTTTCTATGCTGTGTTCTTCCCCATTAGAGCCCTTAACATAGTAATAGTGTTTATGTTAAATTTCCTGATGGTTCTATTTAAGTGTCTGTATCATTTTATTGCAGCAGTTTCTGTTTCATTTAAGCAGATCTTTACTGTGATTCTCTGTGTTCACCTGTCTCCTCTGATTTGGGGTAGGTGGTTTGCAGTGTGAACTCACTTCTTTGAAAGGTTCCAGAAAAATCATTAATTTTCAGTTCTATGTTTTTCTTGTTGTAAAGATGAGATTATCAATTTCTGAGCTCTTTACTAAACCCAGAGGTCTCCTCAGATGTTTGTTGGTTTTTGCCCTGGGTTAAAACAACTGCCTCTGGATGTTTTCTCAGGGTCCTTACCTAAAGACTTGGTTGAAAATAACACAACCAGGATGCTTAGGTGGCTCAGTCAGTTAAGCATTCAACTTGATTTTGGCTCAGGTCATGATCTCACGGTTTGTGAGTTTGAGCCCTCCATCAGGATCTGCGCAGAGTGAAGAGCCAGCTTGGGATTCTTTTACCACACCTCCCTCTGTTCCTTCCCCTCCTCTCCCCACTCACAATGTCTTTCTGTCTCAAAATAAGTAAATAAATTTAACAAAAAGCCACCACTTTCTCTGTTTCTGTTATGGATACCCTTTTTCAGAAAAGAAAAACAAATATCCGCAAGAGATGTTTGCAACAGAAGTTCCAAATTTTAATGGTCCTACCTCTACAAAAAGAGGCAAATAATGTCCTACAGTTCTCCTTAGCCACACTATCCATCTAGCATTATTTTATACCATTAACCTTCCTGTAATATCCTGTAGACTAAGCAATCAGATGACTCACAATTCCTTAGATTTGCTGTGAATTTTTACTGTTGCACTTCTTTGATCATGGTTGCTTAACACAACATGACTCACCATCCTTTTTGTTGTCAAATCCTCCACTATGTTTAGTCTAAATGTCGTGTCCTCTCATCTTCCCATTGTTATCAGTATCTTATTTCCCCACACTCCAAAAGGACCTGTATTTCCTTATGCCTTCTAATGAAATGCTTGTGTATCCACTCATCATAATTAGAATCTATGGGGCTTGGGATCTATACCTGCTCTTTTGTTTAGAAGAATGTTTGGTAAAGCAGACAATCAATAAATGCTAATTAAGTGAAGAAATGAACAATATTATATATGAATAAACAATATAATAAAATGAATAAATGAATAGTGGGTAAACACTGCAGAAATTTAGATAATTCAGACTTATTTGGAGTGTGGAGATGTGGAGTGGGTAAGATCCTTCTTCTGACCCCTAGGGTATTACCCTTAGAATGTAATACCCACACTTTGCAGTGCTAATGCTATTTAATGCTCCTTTCTTCCCTAAACACCTAGATAGAGAACTATTTTGGTTTTAAGCCTGGTATTTATCTTAGGTACTTTAATATATCTCTAAAATTGTTTTTTTTTTTAAATATTATTTTGATGGAACAGAAACTGTATTAGTCCATGCCAGTCCATACCCTATATTTAAGTATCTTATAAGGAAAGGTCTATTATTCCTCCCTACTTTGGGCCTATTCTAGTGCTGCCTAGAAATTTTGCTCACACATTATCATCCTCACTCCAGAGATCCTGACTCACAGAGGACACACTAACTAGAACGACGTGGTGACTAGGGCAGAGATAAAGACGATATGGAGAGGCACACACCAGCTCTTAAAAGATTATTGTCTAAAGGCACAAATATCTCTTCTGGTCATTTTTTAACCACGTAGTCACATATCTACCTATGAAAACTGGGTAGAAGGGAATCAGATATTCTCCAAAAGTAATACCATCTAACATGGATAAATACAAATTCAGGGGAAAAAAAAAAAAAACACCCAAACACTGTGTATGCCTTTTATAATAAAAGTAAACCAAATGAGTGATTTCCTCAAGAAGGTGTTACTACATCAAAGGCAAATAAATATAAATGTTTGTGTTAAAAAGGTGCCACACCTGGCCCTCAGATGGAACTTTGTCAGTTCTTTTTAATAACAAATGAATGTCAATGCTGGCGTGTTTTTATTTTGCAAAACAGATGATGTTTTGGAAATTTGCATTCGTATTACACAAATGGTAGTTTCTGAAAAACAGACCTGATTGAAATTAGGATAAGGGATGGAATGTAGACAAAGAAAGTTTCACAGTCTTTCATAGTTTACCCTAAGTGGTACCAAATCAATGTAGATGGTGGCATTTTATTTGCTTTTCCATCTAATTAGTCATAACTGCAAGCCTGACTTATAATATAGAACTGTTTATATTTGACTATAACAACAAAATAAACACACTTTAGTCAATAGAACTCTTAATTGTTAGACTTTAGTGTGTTCAGATTACTGATGAAAGAGCTTCTTAAATTAGTTATATGAGAAAAATAGCTGTTGAAGAAAGGAAAAACCTATTTGAGGACTTGTAGAGAAGAGTCTGTTTTTCTTATCAAGGCAATCTAAATTGTTACCTCATTGCCTTATCTCCAAGATTTTCTTGCTTTTATTTCCTTCTCATACTTCCTTCCATGACACACAGGAAAACCTACTACATATCACACTTGTTTTACAAATATTCAGTTGTTTTGTACTCTGCCAAACTGCAGATTTCAGTTCTGGCTTCATTGTTTCATGCCAACTGCATGCTTTCTACTACATATTCATAGCCTTCCAATTCAGTTCTCATTAGATCTCAGCACACTGCCTCTAAGCCGAATGGCATAGTTGGTGACCACAGCAGAATGTTGTTGTCGTTGTTGTTGTCGTTACTATTATTATTACCCATGTTACCAACACCATGTTCCTTGTTCCCATCAAGCTTCTTGGAATTTCTCTCATCAGACTTCTTTGGATTAAGAAAAATCCAATAAAGAAAAAAAGTAGACTTTTTAAAATTCAGGTATGGCGAGGTCAAGAGATCAAAAACGGATTGCCATTAAAAAGATAGGGGAGCTTATTACTCACAATTCCCAAGGGGAGAGGACACCCCAAGACAGGGAGGGCCATACAAGAGGACACCCAGATAGATCAGAAGTATAGAGGGCCAGGTTTACTTTGGAAGAGTCATTATTGTGGTTTTTACAGGCAGGCTAAGCAGGTTTAGGATTGGTTAGTATGAATAATTTCAGTGAGGTCCTAGGTGTGGGGGTTACCCCTGGTTGTTTGATGCCTGGCCTGTGGTGATCTGGGCAAGAAATACTGCTCTGGACTGTAAGAGTCGAGTGAAGCAGCAGGTGGGTAGGGGGGATGGGGTTGGGATATGTTTGTTTTCCTGTGGAAGGCTAACTTCTAAGTGAGTCATTTACTATATCTAAAAATCAGCTAATCTTGGGAGAGGCAGCAAGTCCCCAGATTTCAAACATCAGATACAGAAACTGAAAAACGTGGTTAATATGCTTCTACAAATATGAAGTGAACGCATATTAAAGATTATATTCAAGGGCACGTGGGAGGCTCAGTCAGTTGAGCGTCCAACTTTGGCTCAGGTCATGATCCTGTGGTTTGTGAGTTTGAACCCCACACCAGGCTTCCTGCTGTCAGACTGTCAGCGCAGAGCCTACTTTGGATCCTCTGTCTGTCTCCCTCTTTCTATCCCTCCCCCACTTGCACTTTCTCAAAACTAAATAAACATAAAAAAAATATTACGTTCAATGTGGTATTGAAAGAGGAAACCATTAAGATTGTAAGGCTGGTTCCAGGAACATTTTAAGAACAGAGTTTAGGTAACTGATCAAAGAAGGCATAAAAATAAGAATATGAGAATGAGAATAAAAGGTAAAAAATTAGCCAATGTTCTAAAAATAAAATCTTCAGGATTATTTATTCTGGAAAGGAGAAATCCACAAATTAATATAGAACTTTATATTGACAAATCAAATACAAAATAGTAAAGTCAAACTAGATAACTAAAATATTCTTAGATCATACAAAAAATGCCAAAGCTCGACTTTGAAGGAGACCAAAGGTTTGTAATTTTGTATACATTTTTTTAGTACTCAATTTTTTTATTGGCATGCTTACTTTAATAGTTTTTGGTGGCCAAGTTTAGAAATTTATAAGTCTTATTTGATTCATTTACTTTCTTTTAGAGTTTAAATCTATTTATCACTAAATTCTGTCATTTATTTTTTTTAAATTTTTTATGGTTCATTTATTTTTAAGACAGAGAAAGATAGAATATGAGCGGGCGAGGGGCAGAGACAGAGGGAGACACAGAATCTGAAGCAGGTTCCAGACTCTGAGCTGTCAGCACAGAGCCTGATGAGGGGCTTGAACTCACAAACTGTGAGATCATGACCTGAACCAAAGTCAGATGCTTCATTGACTGAGCCACCCAGGTGCCCCATCACTTATTGTTTCAAAAATGGCTCTCACCCTTTCGTCACTGTCTGTGTCATTATTCTAGACACGGCTGTTTTCATTTCAGGGTTTATATTCATTATAAAGCTACTTTGCTTGTCTCTTCCTCCCATTGCCTCCTATTTGTGGGCTACCATTTGTATTATTTCAAAATCAAGGGTTTTCCTTGAGGTGGTGCATCGATGGAGTATCAGCTGGAAGAAAATTATTTAAAATGGCCTATTGTCAACCATTTCAAATTCCATCTATCCCATACATCTTTAAACTCACTGTCACTTATGCATCCTAACTTCAAGCATTTTTTTTTTATTGTCATCCTCATTTACTTTTAAAAGAATGGTGCTTCCTGACAACTGGAAAATTTTTATCTGTGAACTAAAACAAAAGAAACAAACAAAAATGTAAAACCTTCTTTCTCAGTGTGACAATTTTGCCATACTTAGAAACATGTTTAGAGTCATGAAGTATAGACTTACCACACTTATTGACACTCCTTTTGACACTTGAGAGTTGGGTTTAGGCCCCTCCCTCCTTGAATCTAGGAAGGCTTGTGATTATTTTGAACAAATAAAATATGTGAGGACTGAGGCTAAATCAGAAATCTTAACACAAGGCTCTTTTCTCCTGGAATGCTTAGTGCCTGTATCCTTTCTGTTAAGTTATTCTCTCATGAAACCCACTTGATGTAGAGAATCCATGTGCATGTACTCAAGCAGAGATTTCTATGAGCCCAATCTATGTGTCATCCCAGCTCAAATACCATGCATAAAAGAGTAAAGAAACTTCCAGATGATTCATACCATTAGCCATTTTAGCTTTCCAATTTGAGGACTCAGATATTGTGGAACTATAGTCCTGAGCATGAGCATAGGGGCACCTGGGTGGCTCAGTTGGTTATGCGGCCAATTCTTGATTTCAGCTCAGGTCTTGATCTCAAAGTTTCAGCAGTGTGGAGCCTACTTGGAATTCTCTCTCCCCCTCTGTCTCTGCCCCTCTCCCACTCACACTCTCTCTATAACTTTTTCTCAAAAATAAATAAATAGGGGCACCTGGGTGTCTCAGTTGGTAAGCGTCTGACTTTGGCTCAGGTCATGATCTCCCAATTCACCAGGTCAAGACCCACGTCCAGCTTTGTGCTGACAGCTCAGAGCCTGGAGCCTGCTTCAGATTCTGTTTGTCTGTCTCTTTCTCTCAAAAATAAATAAACATTAAAAAGTTAATAAAAATAAATAGTAAATAAACAAACATTAAAAAAATAAAAACCATGAGCATAAAAAATGGTATGTTTTCCCACCATGAATTATGGGATGATTTTTTATGTCATAGTAGATCAGGGGAACAGTGGGCATACTATTTGTGTGGCTGAGGCGGTACTTTATGAATAACAAAAATTGGAGTTCTAAGGACAGTAGAAAACCAGAAAGAAAAAAGGAGCCAATGATGCTGGTTAATCAAAGAAAAGGAGCAAATAAAATGTAACTTCCATTGGTGAACGGCTCAGCTACAGAGTTTTGGAAGAAAAGCCGTATTGAAGATGGTTGTATATAGCTATGTGTTCTGGAGTACATAATGTAAAACCAACTTTTAGATTTCTTGCAAAATATTCCAATACCCTTTCACTATTTTTTTTTTTGGAGGGGGTGAGTTCTATGAGTAGGAAAGTGTTGGCCGATTAACAATTAATCATGGCTGTATTTGCTGCTTTCTACAAAGAGTTAAGATCCTTAAAAAACTTTTCCATAACAGAATTGTAGTCATTGGACCTAAACTCTTTGTTAGTATTTGATAAACATGTGTTAACACTGAAATACCAAGACATCTTTTTCCAAGAACTGGGAAACACCAATTAATCTTTATCTTGTACCACACTTCATATTTCTGTTTTCTTTCTCTTATCTCATAGGCACCTTAAGTACCTGTAACTTATAAAGCCTCTGCCAACTGGGGCATCTGGGTCTCAGCTGGTTAAGGTCTCACTCTTGATCTTGGCTCAGGATATGATCTCATGGTTCATGGGTTCAAGCCTCACATCAGGCTCTGTGCTGATAGTGCGGAGACTGCTTACGATTCTGTCTCCCTCTCTCTGCCCCTTCCCCACATGCTCTCTCTCTCTCTCAAAAATAAATAAACTTAAAAAAAATAGATCCTCTGCTAAATACCAAAAAATAGGGCTAGTCTCATTTCAGACTCAGCTTTCTGCTACTAAATAAAGTGTTTTTTTTTTTAACCTAGTGTCTTGAGGTCTGTACTCTAGAATCAATGATATCTGACTTTTAATCCATTTATCTCTCTACGTGTCATGATAACCTATATCTTTCAACCTCTTCAAAATTCTTAATTCCCTGAATGTCCTTTCATATGAAAAATATGGGAATTTTTTGACCAAGCTTGCCTATCATCACAGTGGGTAGAGCGAGGATGTAATTCAGTACTTATCTGAATATATAAACTTTACAGAAATTGATCATGATATTGATTACAGATAAAACTCTGAGAAATCTATGAAGGAAATGGCAATTTAGTGTTGATGTTTGTTATCTCTGGCTTTCACGGGTATTAAAGCCTCTATCCCCTTTTCTGCAAAATCCCTCTGTGGACTTTGCTATTTTAAGAAAACAGAGATTCCCCTTCCTATGGCTTGCTGAATTGCATTTGTTTACAGTCATATGCTCACTTTCCACTTTGTCAACTGAAAACATGATAAAAATTTTAAATTTAAATGAGGAGGAGGGATTTGATGATATATCCTTCACTTAAGTCTTGGGAATTCCCATAGGATAACTTCATCGAGGAAATGAAGAGAGAAAAAACAAAAGGCAAAATGGATATTTAACAAGCCCATTTGAGCTTTATTTCCCAAGTAATGATGTGGTAGCTGAAGATAGCAAGAAGCCCTCTTAGGAAGTTTAGTAAATACATATGAGAAAACTTCTATTTCCCCATGAGGAAATGAGACATTTTGCTTGTAAAATCAAAATTATGATACCCTATAATGAACTATAACACAGGTGTAATTCCTTATGACAACAAATTTATAATTATAGGCAAACAGCTGGGTGCATTCTGACTTGGTTCATTGTTTTCTTCTAAGAAATGTTTTAAAGAATAAAGGGGAAACCATTGCTTTCTTTTTTCTTTTAACATCTTGCTGTGGCCTTTTTTTAAACCTTCTTTGGTTTTGTTTTCATGATCTGCTCTTCCTATATTCTTTATTTTAAAATCTGTAGTACTTAAAATATATATAATAATGGAAATTTTGCTAAAAGAAAATTAATTGAACTAGAGAAACTACAAACTAGATTATATCAATTAGTAAGGAAAAAAAGAAAGACAAAAACTTACTAACTTGTTTAAAGATAAATTATCTTATTTGTCAAATTCAGGAGGAAATATGAGACTGTATTTCATAAAATTATTTTTAAGGCAAATTATTAATTTGATAATCCAACATATTTTCATGACTTAATGGAGATTCTGATTTTTATAAATGACTTTGTTGGTGCTATAGGCTGAATTTTACCCTTTCTTCCCAAATTCCTATGTGAATTTGAAGCCCTTACCCTCCATGTGACTATACCCTCCATGTGACTATAATGGAGTCTTTTAGGAGATAATTAAAGTTAAATGAGGTTATTTAGAGAAGGGTCCTAATCCCATAGAATTGGCAGCCTTATAATTATAAGAAGAGGAAAAGAGAGAGTTCTCTCTTTCTCTTCATGCACATGCACCTAGGAAAGGCCATATAAGGACTCCGTGACAAGGCAGCTGTCTACAAGGCAGAAAACGAGCTCTCCCCAGAACCTGGCCATTCTAGCACCCTGATCTTGGACTTCTAAGTCTCTAGAACTGTGAGAAGATAAATTTCTATTTTTAAAATCACTCAGTCTATGGTATTATTTTTATGGCAGCCCAAGCTAATACAGTGGGATTAATTAAAGTTTATGGGATTATTGAAATACTTGACCTATTTAAACTCCCTGTCAGTTTGATGAATGGATACTGCCTCATTTCTTAGCATCTCAGGCCCAATACATACTCTTTTTCCAAGACAAAACTGCCTAAAAGGAAGTTTGCGCAAAAGCCCTTTTGCCACATCACAAAAAAGATGCCATACCATTCTTTCACGAAAAATCTCACTGTAGTTGTTTACTTCAAGATTTAAAAACATACAGGGCTACCAAATAAAGGAAAACCGTTTAAGGTTTAATAAGTGTGGAGAGCCCTAATGGCTCCATCGTTTAAGCGTCTGACTTCAGCTCAGGTCATGATCTCTTGGCTCCTGAGTTCAAGTCCCTCCTCAGGCTCTGTGCTGATAGGTCAGAGCCTGGAACCTGCTTTAAATTCTGTGTCTCCATCTGTCTCTGCCCATTCCCTGCTCATCCTCTCTCTCTCTCTCTCTCTCTCCCTCTCCCCCTCCCTCTCTCTCTCTCAAAAATAAACATGAAAAAAATTTTATTATAAATAAATAAATGTGTGCCATAATTAGGATTTATATCCTGGGTTTCTCTGCCTGATACATACTCAGTTGTGGCTGAAGCAGTTTGTGGATTTTTGTAATCTGGTTAGTGGTAGAATGAGGTAATGATAGTGGATATACTGCATGTAGGGTCCAGCTAGGGAGACCCTTCTCATAGGTAGTCTTCTTCCTGAAGAGCAGAATTTCTTAGATTTGAATGTGAATACAGATCACCTAGACATCTTGTTAAAATAGAAATTTTGATTTATTAGATCTGACCTGAAATTCTACATTTATATCAAGCTCCCAGGGAAGCAGATGTATCTCGTCTATGGAGCACAAGGAATTAGGGTGCTGTGTTTATAAAAAGCAGCTAAACATAAGGCACATTTGCCCTTGGCAAACAAGACAAAGAGTTGCTTTTGTTTAAAGTCATATGCTCTAAATCACCCAAAGTTGAGGTCTAGATAGACCATCTTCCTCATATAACTACATCTTTCTGTTCTTTTTTGGGGGTGATATAGAATTTTGAAAGTGATTAGCACTGCATAGATATCTTGAGTTCCCTGGTAGCTAGATGAGTTAATCTCCATCCTAATTTTAGAAAGACTCAGTCATGACCTAAGAGCTATGCGTGCAAGCCCAAGTTCTACCCTTACCTAGAAGATCTCTGCTACTACTCAGGTGGATTGACTACATATTTTTGAGAAGAGCCACTCTGAGTAAATTTCTGGGTCAGGTCAGCAACTTTGGGTGGGAGCCTGGGAGGTGTTCCATGGGATGTGAGTAGGTAATGGATGTAGCTCAATTTATAACATTTAACTTTTGAGACAAATGATACATGTGTCTCCATTTCAGTTTTTGTTCTAGCCCACACAGATTTTAGGGCCAGGCTTATTGGGAGATTTTAGCTATATACTTCCCCAAAATACCAGAAAACCAAATCTAAGTTTAGTTGATTTATAGCAGTGTGGAAGAACAAAGTTCAGTAGAGGACCTTTATAAAACTTCGAGGGTGATAGTTCCTGAGAGCCGGGAATTGGTCATGATTTGGTTGGGTTTATGACAGTATAATAATAGCTTTGGATTGGTGGGCATAGTGAGGCAAGATTCTTGAAGTAAGTCTTGATAAGAAAGCTGTTAGTTTGAATAAGTAAATTATGATAGTTGGCCTATAGGAGTAGATCTCGAAGAGGGAGTGTTTAGTCATTTGCAGCCACTTTCACGAAGCCCACTCTCTTCCATGGTTGTAAGTCCTCCAGGGCACGTCTGCTCATGAGCTTTTTGGGGGTTTCATGCACACATGGAAGGCTCAGAAATTTTCCTTGACTCCAGAGCCCCATGAGAAGGGGTAAGGTCATGGCAAGGTACAGTTATGGGATACAGTCCCCAAATGATTTCAAAAACTAAGGTGTGGGCTTGGAGAACATTGCTAAGCAACCTAGTTGAGCATATAGCAGCTCTCTGCTGGTGGCTAACCTGGACATCCAGTCTGTGTCTTGCCAGTCACAAGGCTCTGCATCATCAGGATGCAAATGCTGAGGATGCTCAGAATACAAAAGCAGTCTACCTTCTCAGAACATGGCCACATAAAGTGATCAACTACTGTGTAGGAAGCCACAGTTTACTAAGCACCTACATTTCCATTATCTAATTCAGTCTTATTAACTAACATTAGGGCATTCTTGTTTTATATATGAGCAAAATCTGAGGTCTTGGGAGGTAGTTAAGTTGCCCAAGTTTCACAGAGGGAGAGAGCAGTGACTCAAAGAAAAGGCCTAAGCTAATGTAGAGCCCATCCCACTTATGCCACCCCAATGACACTGACTTCCTACCACAAAGTAAGGCCCTTGTGACTTAGGGTTCTTGGGCAGATTGGCAGCTCTCCCCATAACGTTTGGACCGGTGGTTCAAAATGTGTAGCTCTAGCTTTCCAGGGCACCTATCTAGTCCACAGTCTGCTGCCTTTTCTTTTTGCTCTTGCTGAAGATGCCTCTAGAGGCAGCCCTAGCTGATGTGGGAAGGAGAAAGAGCCAAAGTCTGGAGAGGCAGAACATAAAGAAATGGAAAGAAATAAAAGCACAGGAATGAAATAAGGAAAATCAAAATGATTCCTCTTCATGGCTGGTTAGGCACATGGGGCCTGAGTCTGAATCTGAGATAGGGTAAATAAGTTACTATGAGGAATTTCATACACAAAGCTCGGGGCCAAGATATCCTAGCCAGACTAGCCTAAAGGTGTATCATGAACAGAGTTTGATCTGTCAGTTGTTACAAAAGTGGAAGGGGACATGACTGACATCTAATTGGCAGAGTTCACGAGTACTGACAAATACCCATCAATGAACAGTCTCCACAACAAAGAATAATGTAGCCCAAAGGTCAATAGTACTTAGGTTGAGAAACCGTGTTCTATAGTCTTGGCCTAATTGTTTGTACTTACTCTCAATATTGTTCATCATGGAGACAGGACTTCAGTATTATTTATCACAGAGACAGGAGAATACATTGGCTTCAGTTCTTAGGTCCAGACTAAACTAGAGGAATAGACTATCAGATTTTCTCATTTTTATTTGTTTGGGCAGAACAGTAGTTGCACAGCAGTGTTTAAGACTCTAGATACTATTCATATGAGTACTGCAAGTCAGACAAATATTAAGAGAAAAATTATAATCAAAGTGTGTAGTTCACACTTAAGATAAAATCTAGAGTGCCCACATTAAAGCGAGAGACCCAATCTAAAGCATGCACAAAACTTGACCTGAGTGTTAGCCAAATCATCCTTTTGTCATGATTTGTTTCTTCTTTACTTCTGTAACATAAAAGGTCCCAAAGAGTTTTGTTGCAACATTTTTCTTCTAAGCCAACAAAAATTCCTCTTTGAGGGTCCAGCATGATATCTAAAACAAGTCTACTTTGATTTGAACTAAGACTTGTCATGCTGTCATGGAACTTTCAGGCAAGAAGTTTCTAAGGCCTTAGTTGTGTGGCCTTAGTGTTCCTGTTCAGCTGGGAACTAGAACAAGTGTGGCTTTTCCAACTTTGGGTGTCTCTTATAAAACACAAAATGGAGAGAGATGGGGGTAGAAGAGAACTGTCAAAAATTCTCCTTCAGTTGTTAAGGATTCTGAACAAATTGAGACAGTTTTCTTCCTGTTAAAATTAACTTTTCCAATGATCCAGTGATCTCTTTATAGGAAAATTATAGGCCAAAATATACCTTATAAATAAAAGGGACTGTAATGAAGGCATAAATTTAGTGAAAGAACAGATCCCCATATAATTTACCTATAGTAGCTAATATACGCTTTTGTACTTCAAACATAATACTAGATGTTAGGGGCCACCCAATGACCTATCTTTCCTTTTTCAGCTTTGTTGAGATATACTTGACATATAACACTGTGTAAGTTTAAACTGTGCAGTATGATAATTCAATACACATGTAGCAAAATGTTTGCCACAATAAAGTTAAAGACATCCTTTGCCTCCCGTCATTACCATTTAGTTGTTACAGTAAGAACATTAAAGCTCTACTCTCATAGCCATTTTAAAGTATACAATACAGTATTGTTAACTATAGTCATCATGCAGTACATTAGATTCCTAGAACTTATTCATCTTACAACGGAAAGTTTGTATCCTTGAATGAGCATGTCTTCATATCCCTCACTCCTCAGACTCTGGCAATCACTATTCTATTCTCTATTTCTATGAATTTGTTATTTTTAGATTCCACATATAAGTGAGATCATAAAATATTTGTCTCCATTTGTGTAACTTATTTCATTTAGCAAAATACCCCAAAGGCACATTAATGTCATAAATGGCAGGATTTCTTTTTTTTTTTAATGGCTGAATAATATACCTCTTACCTGTGTGTGTGTGTGTGTGTGTGTGTGTGTGTGTGTGTGTGTGTTCTTTACCCATAGTACATTTTCTTTCTCCATTTGTTCACCAACAGACCCTTAAGTCGTTTCTGTCAATATGCTATAATGAAAATGGGAGTGCAGGTGCCTCCCTGAGATAGTATTTTAATTTTAATTTCTAGTTTTCAATTTTTTGAGGAACTCCAATGCTACTTTCCATAGAGGCTATACCAATTTATGTTCCCACCAACAGTGCACCAGTGTTCTTTCTCCACATTCTCACCAACATTTGATATATCTTATCTTTTTTGATGTTAGCTATTCTGACAGGTATGAGATGATATCTTACGGTAGTTTTGATTTGAACTTCCTGATGATAGGTGATATTGAGCATCTTTACATGTACTTGTTATACATTTTTATATCTTATTTGGAAAAATGTTTGTCCAAATCCTCTCCTCATTTTTAAATCAGATTTTTTTTTGCTGTTGAGCTGTGTGAATTCCTTATATGTTTTGGATATTAGCCCCTTCTCAGATATATATTTTAAAAGTAATTTCTGCCATTCTATAAGTTGCCTGGTTGCCTTTTTATTTTATTGTGGTTTCCTTTGCTGGTAGAATTTGTCTGTGAAGCCATTAGACTCAGGGCTTTTGTTGGGATGTTTTTATTATTGCTTTGATCTCTTTGTTATTTGTCTGTTCAGATTTTCTATTTCTGTGACTCAGACTTGTAAGGTTGTATGTTTCCAAGAATGTTTTTTTTTTCATTTATCCTAGGTTGTACAACTTGTTTTTGTATAATTGTTCATAGTAGTATTTGTGATTTTTTAAAATTTCTGTGGTATCAGTTATAATGTCTCCTCTCTCTCATTTTTATTTATTTAAGTTCTTTCTTTTTTTTCTGGGTAAGTCTAGCTAAAGCTTTGTCAACTTTGTTCTCCTCTTATACCTTTGTTGGTATTCTTGACATAGCTTTATTGGTCTCTGTCTCTTTGCTTATTTTTCTTCAATTGGTTTTTCCTTCAAATCTTTCAACTGCTTAATATCTATCAGTCTCTGTTGAGATTTATTGATTCTGTAGTCAACTTAAGTATGCTATTAAGCTGAATATTTAATTTGATTCAGTTATCTTTTAACTAAAAATTTCCCATTTTTATAGTTTCTATTTATCTAGTGGAGTTGTCTGTTTGTTGAGTTACTGTCATTATATGTTTGCCAGCCAAACCTGGGAGGCTTTTACCCTCTGTTGAAAGATCTCTGTATAAGTTTTTGAGGCACTTTGAAATCTCAAGTCAGATTTCAAGTTAGTCTTAAAGTCTTCTTATCTTTCACTTTCTACTGGGATTTCTCAACACTCCCTATCTGACCAGACATATGTGTTTATTTTCCCCCCAAATCCTTTCTCTTTACAGCTTCTGTGGGATCTTTATCAAGAGGCTTTTTCTCTGGTGTTTTAATGAATTGGATAGAAGTATCTAATTGTTTTATATTGCTGTAAATCCATTAATTCAGAGGATTTTATTCTGATTTGTTCTGACTGTCATTTAAAATGGTCATCAAGAATTGTGTATTTGTTGTAGTAGTTTGAATTGTGTCCCCGTTCAATATCCCAAAAGGTATGTTCAATGCCTAAGTCCCAGCACTTTTGTATTGGGAATGGGATCGTTATAGATACACTCACGTTAAGTAAACGTCATACTGGATTAGCATGGATCCAAAAGCCAATGACTGGGATCTTTATAAGAAGAGAGCATGTAGAGAGACATACATTCCAATCAAAAAGAAAGACATGTAAAGATGGAGGAAGGTATTGGAGTACTGTAGCTGCAAAACCAGTAATGCCAAGGATTAAAGGTAGTCTCCAAACTCTAGAAAAAATAAGGAAACATCCTCCCCCAGAGCCTTTGGAGAGAATGAAGCTTTGCCAGCACCTTGATTTAGGGTTTCTTGCTTCCAGAACTGTGAGAGAATAAATTTCTTCTTTAAGCCATCCAATTTGTTGTACTTTACTCTGGCAGTTTTAGGAAACTAAAACATCTATCAAAGAGTCTATTTCCCATTCCATTTTTTGCTTGTGCATTAAATCCACCTCTTCTGGTTCAAGGCTATACCAAAAAAAGTGAGGAAAGAAATATGGTCAAGTCAGATTTGCAGTCTACTCTAGAAAATTGTCTAAAGGTGATAACTAGACTATATCAGAAGTCTCAAATAGACTTTTCTTTGATTGTAGAACTGAATTAAAATTTTCACTATTTTATTTTTTTTGTATTTTCATTTATTTATTTACTTATTTACTTTTTATTCTATTTAAATCCAAGTTAGTTAACATATAGTGTGATAATGGTTTCAGGAGTAGAATTTAGTGATTGACCACTTACATATAACACCCAGTGCTCATCCCAACAAGTGCCCGCTTAATGCCCATCACCCATTTAGCCTGTCCCCCACCCAACACTCCTCCAGCAACCCCTCTGTTTGTTCTCTGCATTTAAGAGTCTCTTATAGTTTGCCTCCCTCTCTGTTTTTATCTTATTTTCCTTCCCTTGCTCTTGTTCGTCTGTTTTGTTTCTTAAATTCTACATATAAATGAAATTATATATTTGTCTTTCTCTAACTTATTTCACTTAGCATAATACCCTCTAGTTCCATCCACGTAGTTGCAAATAGCAAGATTTCATTCTTTTTGATCGCTGAGTAATATTCCATTATAGATCTATATCTATATTTATATCTATATCTATATCATCTATCTATCTATCCATTCATTATCCATTCTTTATCCATTCATCAGTCAATGGACATTTGGACTCTTTCCGTAATTTCACTATTATTGATAGCACTGCTATAAACATTGGGGTGCATGTGCCCCTTTGGCTGAGCATTTATATTTCCTTTGGATAAACACCTAGTAGTGAAATTGCTTGAGTAGGGTAGCTCTATTTCTAATTTTTTGAAGAAACTCCATACTGTTTTCCAATGTGGCTGCACCAGTTTGCGTTCCCACCAGAAATGTAAGTGCTCCCCCCTTTCTCTGCTTCCTTGCCAATATCTGTTGTTTCCTGAGTTGTTAATGTTAACCATTCTGACAGGGGTGAGGTGGTATCTCACTGTGGTTTTGATTTGTATTTCCCTGATGACAAGTGATGTTGAGCATCTTTTCATGTGTCTGTTTTCATATGGATATCATCTTTGAAAAAGTGTCTGCTCATGTCTTCTGCCCATTTATTCACTGGATTATTTGGTTTTTTGGGTGTTGAGTTTGATAAGTATTTTATAGATTTTTGATACTAACCCTTTATCTGACATTTGCAAATATCCACTATTTCCACAAAACAAATTTGTAGAGAACAAGTCTTCAAAATATTCTGATATTTACTGCCTTCCTATTCTCTAGAAATGATTTTTGAGGAAGCTTCCTAAGGGTCTTAAGAGATGTTTTCTGATTCTTTCCATGTTCCCTTTTCCATCCAGTATTTTATATTGTGCCATTAAAAAAACAAAATGAAGCAAACAATAAAAGGGCACATGAGTCCATAGAGTGAGTACATGTAATCAGCAACAGTCTGTCCTGAAAGGTCATGGACATGCACTGGAAGAAAATGTGAGTATTTTGCAATGGTCAGTGTACTGTGGTCCTGACCACCTCTTGTGTCATATCAATAACCAAATAGTTGTCCTTTTCCAATGAAAGTTCCAACAAATACAAATTTCCAAATACAGAAAGTCTAGATTTAGTTCAGCTGGCACATTCTTAGATTCTGCAAGGCTTTGTGTATAGAACACACCCAAATAAAAGCCATGGTATTTTCTCTTAAATAATTTTAAGCCAAATAAAGAAAAACCATTATTAGAATGTCAACATAAGTTATTTTTTCAAGATGACAAACTTTAAGAATGAAATAATGCACTCTTAATTACTATTAAAGGGCGATAGGGCAAAACCAGGACAATGAGTAAGTCAGCAGATATATCCTTTATGAGTAAAGGCTCATCCATGGTGGCTTGGTGATCTTGCATGTCTTCATGTAGGCCATGTAAGCAAGACTTGACTGCAGTCTGTTTGAAATTACTGGTGAAACATCCTATAGACCTGTCTAGAATATGGCAAGGGAAGCAATCTTGTAATGAGGTATCTCAAGGCCTTTTTTCATGTGCCTCCATATCTTGTGGGAGGCTGCCATGAAGCAGTTTCTTATCCCATCTCCCTGGACCTATGGAAGCATGGGTCTGTCTATCTCTCCCCCATATAGGTACAGCTGCAGACTATAAATCTGTTTGTCTATAGTTTAGAGTCGGTTCCTCCATGGCAGAGCAGGTGTACCCCACCCTACCCCCACCATATAGTCTATAGTTGGCCGTCTGGTCCTTTTGGGTCATGGTCTTTCTGTAAGACTGATATGCAGGGTGTTAACATCACACTAAAATTTTTCTTGTTTCTATGTGTACAAGTAATAAACTACCTGCATTCATTTGGGGTCATTTTCTTCTTACTGCCTGAATCTGTGGAAGTGTATCACGTCAAACTAATAGCTGCCAGCATCTTTCTGCTTACGAACTGTTTGGACACTTGACAGCATGCATGCCCTAACTATTAGGCACTTAACAAAATGAAAGAATAGTACAAGAAAATGATTAACTAGATACAAAATAAATGATAGAACTGTGGATACTACTGTTGAGTTAGAAGGGAGAAAAGAGTTGCCTAGAAACAAACAAACAAACAAAACCCTAAAAAACAAGGCCGTTAGGAAAAATGGAAAATTGAACAATAGTGGGAACAGGAACGGTTTTAATACTGTGTAAATTTTGAATGACAGACGTTTCCTGGCATTATCTAGATTACATATAGCATGTCTTTCAGTGGACAGGGTGAGCACTGAATTCGGAGAGTAGGAAATACAGGATGGATAGTCGAAGAGGCAGGCTTGGATGGAATGTAGGAAGAGTTGACAAACAACTTATTGAAAATATGTTATAGCCAGAAAGGAGCCTGAAATGTCAACCTAAGGAGAGTAGGTAAACATAGTTTCTAGTGGTGTGCATTTCCCAGGGGTTCTACTCAAATATATTGGGGAAGACATAAGGAATCTGTATTGCCATAAATAATGTAAGTACCAGGACAAGAAATAAACCTGTCATTTTTCCTCTGACTTGTGTGTGTAGCGTTTTTTTAATTCTAGTTGAAAGTTTATTTATTTTGAGAAAGAAAGAGAAAGAGAGAGTGTGGGAGGGGCAGAAAGAGAGAGGGGCAGGGAGAGAGAGAGAGAATCCCAAGCAGGCACACTGTCAGTGCAAAGCCTGATGTGGTGCTTGAACTCACAAACCGTGTGATCATGACCTAAGCCGTGATCAAGAGTTGGATGTTTAACTGACCCACCCGAGCACCCCTCTGATTCTAGTTTAAAAGTGTTTAATATGAATATTTGCATGCAAGTTTTTTTTTTTTACGTTGAATTATACTGAAGTCTTTTACTAAAAAGCACTTTGTGCCAAAATTAAATATAGTCATTATATGTGACAATTAACAATCTAATTTTATGAGATCTCTTGGGTAAAAATTTTGATTTTGATGAAAACAGATTGTTAATTAAAAATGTGTAAACCTTTTTTTTTCTTTTAATCCTGGTGACAATTTCTTTGATTTTTCATAATTGCATAGACAATTAAAACAAAGTTGACTTTATCATCTTTAGGCTGATTTCTTTTAGTGCTGGGGATATAAAAAGGAAAAATTATAACAAAAGGTGTAATGTTCAAAGCCTCACATCAGGAACAAATAAAAATTGTAAATAATTATGAGAATTTGAAAGCATCATCCAAATATAAAGGATCATTTTACAGGACTTCTTTGTTTTTCTTTCGTTAAAGTTATTTAAACCATTAATACATAATCACTGCATAAGAAAAACAGTAATGATGAACTTAAAAATTTAAATCACCTTAAATCACACAAATTGTAAATTCATGGTCAGCTCAATGTTAATGTGACTCTAACGTTAATCATTTATCGACTGTTTTTTAGTTTAAATTATGTGAACGTATCATATTTAAGTAAGGCAAATTCCTAGTGTTGGCTGTTTAAGTAATTTCAAAATTTCAAGTATTACAAACTACTGTGCTAAGTCAAGTTGCATTTATCCAATTTTACATAATTTCAGACCCTTCAAACATTTGCTTCTTGTGTTTGGCATACCTGTGTTTTTTTTCTAAGTGCCTATCTTTATTAGTTAGGGTTCTCCAGAGAACCCACAGGAGATGTATGTGTGTGTGTGTATATATGGGCTTACATGATTATAGAATCTAGCAAATCCAAAAGTTGCAGGGTGGGCAGCAGATTAGAGACCAGGAAGAGACCATCCTGCAGTACAAGTTCAAAAGCTGTCAGCTGATAGAATTTTCTTTCATTTGGGGGATATCAGTCTTTTGTTCTATTCAGGCATTCAATTGTTTGGATGAGGCTCACTCACAATATGGAGGGCAATACACTTTACTCAAATCCCATCTATTTGAATGTCAGTCTCATCCCCAAACCCTCATGGAAACATCCAGAATATTGTTCAATCACATTTGGGCACTGTGGCCCAACCAAGTTGACACAAAAAATTAATCATGACAATTCCACCCTTATCAATTTGGCATCAATACCTATCTCTGAAATCATATAATGTAAAATCACAGAATTTCCACCCACCACTACTATAAAAAATCATGTTTATGGGGTAGCAAGTTAATTTTAAAAATCCACTGTACATGTAGATACTCTGCTCTGTATCTCTGACACCTGTGTGATTTTTGTATTTAAACCCACATTTTCTAAAATCACTTTATTGATAGCAATGGTTCTTTTCAGAAAGTCTGCCTCTGAGTTTCTTGAAAAATAACTATGCTTACAGCTAGGTTTCCTGATAATCTCTTTATTGTTTTCAGTCTCAAGCAGCAAATCAAACTTCAGGGTAGGATATGCTTTTCATAAGGTATGATTAGGACACTCACTATTGCTGGTGCCAACCCAGATGTCCTGCAGGATATATGCTACTTAAGCCCTGTGAAGAACATTGACTTATCTTCATTGTCAACAATAGTACATTTGCAGAAGTCATTGAAGAGCTTGTCAATTTTATTGACAGGGTCAATTCCATCCATTAAGGAGCTACAAAATGTTTTAATGACACCATAGAAACCTATAACTGGTCTGCCCACCTTGTTAAAAATTAATTTTATTATTAAAGATAATACTGTTATCTTTATGTGCCTGAATCTACGTTGCAAAACAGGACCAAGAGCCAGGGTTATAACTAGCTCAATTTTGCAACTGACTGGTATGAGACATAAGAATAAAAATTGAATTGGCTCTGGGAAGAAACTAAGAGGCCTGTTAAATACATATGTAAAACATAACTCTTATTACATTTAAATTTGATTAAAAGCAAATGTATATCTATGAGTAATTCTCTTTCTTAATTTGAAATTTGTGTTAATTTGGATCGAATATATTGTTCTCATTTTTCTCTTCCTGGAAGTCAACACATATTTCACAGTCTGACTAAACATACTACATTATGATCAACTGGATTCATGCAAATGCTGCTTAAGACATGACATCCAAAGGCTAGATTTGTTTCTGGTGTACCAATTAGTTTTGTTTTGAGAATCCTAGGTGAGAGTAGGTGCTAACATTACATGTAAATCTCTCACTCTATTTTAGAGGATCTAAAACTTTGTTGAGCGGTTTGATTTCTAGTTTGTAGGTCAAGAATAGGTAATAGTTTGGTGGGAAATAGAAAGATATAATGGCCATCAAAAATTAATCTTTGTGTCAAGTGTGTCCTTTTTACTGAATGTGTGATTTGCTTTTATAAACTAAATGGAATCAATATTTTGGTAATGAATGACATCACACTTCATTTATTATAAACCTTTGCTCATCATTTGGGAAGATCACATAACATATTGCATAAACGCCTTACCCAACCTTCAGGCATTCTCAGAAATGGCTAGAGAAACAAAAGTTTAAAGCCAGACAAAATGTGACAAATCTTTCATATATGGATAGTAATGTTCATTTTTAAAAATCCTATAAAATGTCAATATTTCCTGTTCACTGAACCTCGTATCCACCCCTTCTAAACACCCTGATTGGTTACACTGGATTCTATGGAAACAGATAAATTTTATGCTTATGACTCACCTCTAAGAGCTCTCCAAGACATTATGTATTCTATATATTAGACACCACTGTATTGACTTGCAAAGCCCGCCGAATTTCCAAACCTCTCTTATGATTCATAGTGAAGGCCCTCATAATTAATCTTCAAGCATATCAGCACATCAGTCTCACAACCCTCTGGATAGTTGTAGTCTAAAGGCCTCTTAGTTTCTTCCCAGAGTCAATTCCATTTTTATTCTCATGTCTCATACCAGTCAGTTGCAAAATTGAGCTAGTTATAACCCTGGCTCTTGGTCCTGTTTTGCAACGTAGATTCAGGCACATGAAGATAACAAATACCCCAAGTTTATGATGAGTTATCCAAATAGTCAATTTCCCTGCCCTAGAATGCAGATGCCACCTATTTTCCCCAACCTAATTAAGGGACTCTCTAATCTAGTTTCAACCCTGCCTCTCTTCCTCATGTACCCCTCTTTCTCTAACTACATTTTGGCACTAAATACCATTTGGTGTGACTGAGCTACTGTATATTCAGTATTTGGTTTCCCTATCTCCATTGTATAAGAATCCCTGAATCTCTAACATGACTAAAGTCTTGTGTTAATACTCTTCACATGTCCTCTTGTCTTATAAACTGATGATGGGAATTGAAAGCTAATTTTGTACTCATGTTCCCATGCCTGGGGTAGAATTTTCAACTCCTAATACGGACCCTAGATCGTAATATATAAACTTAACTTGAAACGTCATGGCACCTACATTTTTAGTCCTGCTGCCTTTGAACTGATAACAATCCTTATTGCTTACCCAAAGTGCATGTTTCTTATCCAGTTTTAATAAATCTAAATTGTTTTAAATGGGCTCAGTAAGTATATTTAGAACAATTAACCAAGTTGGAATCATAAAACTGATCTCTATTACCCACTATTAAAAAGTTTTGAAAGTGCTACATTATTAAATCAGAAAACCCAAGATGTATTATAAAATTCAAATCACTGGATTTAATGTGCATAAATTACTCACATCCCTATCAAAGGTCTTTGAATTCTCACATCACTTGATTCTACCATGCTTATGAAAGTAGTATATACAATTTTCTGTTGTTATTCAATGTTGGATATGTCGTATTAGAAGTTACTAACTAGTTTTATGTGTACATTATGATTCTCACACTTACTTATGACCCCTTATATGTTGTAGAAATGTAGAATGTATTCAGAAGATACATGTTTAATGTACACTGTTCTTTTAATTGCTAAACAATGTAAAGAAACTGAAAAAACCGAGAATTTCAAGAAATCTTTCCAATTCTAAAACAGGACCTTAGCATATTTAAATGGTTTCAATCTATGAGTAAAGACACACGCAAGCAATTCAAGCATTAAGCTTAATTCACCAAATGAACTCAATCACTAACAATAAATCTATAACTTCATAAATACTTTAACTAAATGCAGAGTATATGACAAATTTAATTTTAGTTCAGTCTTTACACAAATGGTAAAAGTTATGATCTGGTATTTTCTATGTATGTTACATAAGTCTATATAAGTAAGCAACTCTCTTGAGTTTCTCTCTAACCATTTTACATTTGGGGGGACTATGCATGTCATTAAAATATTAGAGAGATAAAACTATTACTTTGAAATATAATATTTATATTTTGTTTAGTTTACAAATATGTTTTGACTATGTGTTGTTCCAGAAACTATGCTGAGCTCTTGTGATAAATTAATTTTAAAAACTTACAATATAATCAAATAAACATATATAAAGTCAAATAATCTATAATAAAACTTGACAAGTATAACAATAAGCACATTTGCAATTCAGTATGGACTCAGTGGAAAATGTGACTGCTTTTTACTGGATAAATCAAGTAAGTTCAGACAGATGCTATGAGTTTTGAGTAATAAATAGAAATCTTCCATAATAGAATTATCTTATAATGTACTTTAAAACAGAGGAAAGAGCATGTACAGAAGCATGGAGTCATGAAAGGGTATGAAATTTCAAGAACATTCCTCATGGTGAAAAATGTCACATCCCTAACCTCTTAATTGGTAGGAAGTAAGACTGGGGTGACAGAATGGAATCAAATTGTGAGGAAATTGTACATTGAAGCAATGAGTTCCCCCATCACAGTCTTCTTCATAGAAGACCGATTACAGGTTTAAATAGGGATTGTGGTACTCAGGTTAGTTTTATTTGTGGTATGCATGTGAGTGTGTGTGTGTGTGTGTGTGTGTGTGTGTGTGTATGATTTCCATACGTACAACAAATTTTTACTGCATGTCAGAGAGAAATGTTTATAACAGAGTGAATGTGGAATATATCATTGTCTTTTCTCACAGCCATATTGTGGGAAAGTGGGTAGCAATAGGGCAGTCTCTTATTTGTCTGATTCCTTTAGTATTGTCCAATTGCTCATATCATATCGTTCAGGTAACTTAGTTAAAAATAGCCCATGGAATTCCTTTGATTAAAATGAGTGGTTGATGAATTATCCAATGCTCCTATTTATGTCAATATGAGGATTTCTGTGGAATTCTCAGAACAAAGGTCCTTTGTCTTTCTGAGAGGTTTACCAGAAAATAGCCCTCATCAGTGTATACATAGTTTGTAACAATTGTTTTGTTCTTACAAGTTATATTTCAGTGAATGTACCTGAACTTAATATATTATCATGAGTATAAAACTATGAGTAAACTTATTTTACAATGTGAAATGATCTAGCAGTTGGTGTTAATTAAATTACTCCAATCTGCAGTCCAGTGAATAACATGATACATTTTATTTAGATTAATTATTTATCCTTGATCTTATAAGTTAATACTGACTATAAGGTCAAAGAAAAGAAAAAGATAATGATGGCTGAAATAAACACATTCCTTATGAAAATAGCATTTTGAAACAATTGATTGGCAAAAAAATTACTCAATACATTCTATTTTTTTCAATATTCCTATAAAATATTCCTTCAAATCTACATAGACTATCACTGCTTTTTTTTTTTCTTCAATTGGTAGCTGACTACCAACCATACTTGTTAATGTTATGGATGCTTTATTAGAGGCAAAGTCATGATGTGTAATCAGGCATTCAGTCTCCCATAAAGACACTGTTGTCCTTAGTCAAATTGGAAATATTGGGAACGTAGAATGCAATAATTCCAGAAAGTAGTTTAATATTTCCCTTTTGCAATTTAAAAGAAATATTATTTTATTATAATTTTGATATTCAAATGTTATTTAATCATGGACTGAACCTGGTAGATTTATGCACAAAAGGCATCTGAGTACATAGATGTCTTTGAAAATGAGATATCAATTTTCCTTTTTGTATGTATTCATGATCCACATGTGAACTTGGCAGTCCTAGATGAAAATGAGCAGATGGTCCATTCCCAAGTGTTGAACAGCATTTAACATAAAATAAATGCAACTCAAAAACTGTTTTGATCAGGATGTTTGGAGGGGGATAAACATGAGATTGGGGTAGTCAGGAAATATTGATACTTCATAGGATTTTTTAAAATACTGGGACTAAAGAGAATTTGTGGCCTATAAATGTCATAACTCAAAAAAAAACCCCACTTTAATAGAGGTTCTTTAAAAATTGGTAGATTCTAGAAAAAGATTGGTAGAGTCTATGTCCAGTTTCCAGTATTATGCAAAAAAAAAATCAACAGCTAATAGCAGAAGACAATGTTGAAAAGAAGTCATTCGTGAGGACTCTGAAAGGTTAAATTGCCTAAAAAATATTTCTTACCATTTTCTGTAATTAATTTTAATATATGCTTTTCAATGTGCTTTATAGATTGTAATAATGTTGTTAGAATGGAATAGAGCAAAATCAAAGCTTTCCTCACTTAGCTCAATTTGTAATCAAGAAGAGAGTAGCAGTGTTGGGCTTGGTCTAGTTTATTATTCTTCATTGAAGAACTGAAAGAAAGGATAATAATATGTCGAATAATATGTCAGCAAATTGATAGACACTGACAGTCCATGGAGAACTTAAAAGCTACTATTGCATTAGTGTTAACTTTCTACCTGGCCTAATCTGCTGATAACCAGTGTCATCTAAATAATTGGCAGGAGCCAGTGCAAAGGGAAAACATGGGGATCCTTATTCAAAAAGCAGAAAAAAAATGATGAAAAGTTCTAAAATATAATGCATTTTCTTCTGTTCCATGGTCTCTTTCTTGACTTCTCATTTTTTTTTTTAATTTGCAATTTCATGTCATTCTAAGAAACGTCAAAATAAAAATTTTAATTGTAAGTGAATTTTAATATTCATCTTTGTATTGTGCAGTGTCAGATTTAAATGCAAATATGAGAGCATTTGACTCACATGAGGATTCACCAAAATTATACAATTTATATTTCATAGCTTACACATGCGTATGTATTTCATTTTTTCCAGAATATTGAAAACTCTGCACAAAACTAATTCAGTTGCTTTCTTTTCACTTCTTGATACACACACATTCTACCAACCCTCTCCACTTTCAGCTGGCCGATAAGTAAGGATGAACTGAAAGGAAAAGGAAATAAGGGTTGCCCTAATTTCCTCTTTCCTTTTACGTCATCATTTCCTATGTAAGTGGTTGGGTAATACAAGAAAGTAACACGAGTTCAGAAGAAGATATGACAAGACTTCTTGATCATTTATGTATCTTAGGATGCCTTGCCTTCTTTATGTGTTTGAATAAATTTCCAATCTGAATGGAAAGCATGAAATGTTACATGTTTTTCTTGTGTTTGCTCTGAGTCTCACTGAACTTCCATGCATCGTGGGTCCGACAGAATTCTCTGCTCATGGAGCATCATAAATGCCATTGTACATTGCTTGTTTTGTTTTGTTTTGTTTTATTTTGTTTTGTTTTTTTCAGTATCTTGTTTATGAAATTTATTCTTAATAGATATTTATGGGACTAGATCATGTATTTTGAGTGTTATAATTATGGAATTCTGTTATATTAGTATACTACTATGTATATCCACTACTATATTGATATTCAGTTGATTCCATTCTTTATTATGCTGCTGCTATTAGTGCTTCAATAAAGGGCTTTAAGCATTTTATCTGTTAGACTTTTGTCATAGTTTTCTTAGGGTAAATACACCTAAAAATGAAACTGCAGGGTCAGAGTACAGGTGTTCATTAAATCTAAAATATACTGATAAATTGCCGTCCAAATTGTAGCAGTTTATACTTGTGTCAGAAGGGAATAAGGGCTTCCATTTTCATATTCTTGCCAAAATTTCTGTGTATCAGATCTTTAACTTTCATGGTCAGCTTGATGATGATCAATGAAAACATAGTTTAATGTGCAATTCTTTACTTTTTAATGAGGATGGACATTTTTTCGTCTCTGTATTGGCCATCTATTTCTCTGAAGGCCCTTCATGTCAGTTATTTCATTTCCTTTTCAGTTCTTTGCATTTTGTTGATGACATAGGAATTCCATATGTGTCCTGGTTACTAATCCTTTGTCAGTTATCTGCATTACACATCTCTCATTCAAGACTATGCCCTATCTTTTATCGTTTACACCGTTATCCCACAAAGAGTTTGGTTGTTGTTAATATAGTCAGGTCTTCACTCTTTTTTAAAATGCCATTAGCTTTTTAGTCATTAATTTTTTTTTACATTTAAGTCATTCTTAGATTTATTAAGATGTTAACTCATTTCTTATTTCAGCATTGCTTCCTAGACCCCATTTTTCCTGTATTCAATAAACTCCCTACTGAAATCTAGACACTAATACTTTTTTTCAACTTGAAATTCAAGTACTAGGATTCTTAATATTTATTTCTAATTAAAATTGTTCTAATTAATTCCCAAGTTGAATATATTCCTTATTAGCATCTATTTTGTTGATAATACACCTGCTGTTCATATAGTTTTAAGTCTATCTAGGTAATCTTTTTCTTTCTTGCTAATTACATTCCCTTTGTCTCTGATGCCACATAATTTTTCTGTGATGTCTCTGAATATGATTTTTTTTTCTTATCTTGCAGTGGAGTCTTTAGTTTCCCAAGACAAAAGACACATTTTCTTGTTCTATTTGTGATAATAACAATTTTACCTTTGAATGTTAACGATTTCTCCTTCTCCCTTTTATTTATTTTCTTCTTTTCTGAATCTCCTATTAGATGTGTCATGTGCCTTCTCCATCTAAACTCCATATATTTTAAATTCTCTTTCACAATTTATATCTTTATATAGCTCTGAGTAGAATTCCATGTAATTGCCTGAAATCCATGACCTCTCTTCAGCTGTTCATTCTATTCTTTCCTCCTATATTCAATTGTTACTGTTAATGACTTTTTTCTTCATCACACAAATTCAATTAGCTCTTTGAGTAATCTGCCAGTTATTATTTTCCTAATGATTTGCAGTTAGAAAAAATGGTTCATGGGAAAAAATACTACAACAGTAACTCACTTGAAGTACATGAATTTGGTGGCCTGCCCTACCATGAACAGAACTGTTCCAAGTCTCTTCTTAGAGTCTGTGGCCTCTTTCTGCTTCGAGAGCCTCCATGGACAACCACTTGGAGCTCTACCAGACCCATTCTTTACAAGAAGTACCCCAAAGTTCTGAGAGAGGCACAGGGGAAAGGGGAGAAGGAGGTGTATATGAATCACTATAGAAATCAGGATCTCTGGAATTTAGCATTTGTTTGCCACTGTGTTGATATCTACTCTGGATATGGTGATCTTGAAGGCCTCTCCTATCTTTATTAATTCTGTAACAGAAAATTATCATTTCACATCTCAAATTCTGTCAGAATTCACCTTTCCTTAATCCACACTCTCTCAAGGTGGTCAGCAGGTCTGCTTCATGACTTGTAAGAAGTCTGTAAGAAGTGCAGTTGCACCGGGGTCCTCTGACCCCCCATTAGGTTTAATACTATGCTGTCACCATCTTGAAATTGTCAGTAATTTTATCCTAGAAGTTATGTTTTTTAAGTGAGGTCCACTGGAACAGTGGAGCATGTGCATAGGGCAGTATGTATGCCCATCATTCTTTGTGATCTGATTGTATTGGAGGACTGTTTGGTTTGTTTAAAAAAAAAAACAAAAACATTTGAAAAGTTAATGGAACAAAATAATTTTAAAATCATCCAAAAATTAACTGGCATCAGACAAAGTAGAAATGAAAGAAGTCTTACGCACTTGCAAAAACATTGCTGAGGAGGAACAGTCTCACACTAGCACCACTACATGCACTGAGGAAAGATATCGAGTAGCAAAAATGTTAAATTTTTCACTTAAAAATTGATACATTGAAGTTAACCATTGCAAGATCAAGGGATACCTTTTGAAATAAAACCTCTCCATGCTGTATAATGAGTAGGGCTGTCTGGACTTGTTATCTGCCCAGGCATATTGGTGAGTGGGAGTATAAGTCAAACTTCATGGGTTGGAAAATGCCCTGTTTTTGTGGAATGCTTTTAGTGCCAGAAATTTAATTGAATACAGAAGAAGAGAAAACTGACTGAAAATTTCCTTCAATTTAAATGTCCACACATTGTAGGAATTTTAAGTGTTAGAAGGTCAAAATGGTAGGCAAATGAAATTACATTTCAAAATGGTAGGCAGATGAAAATACAAAGAAATAATATTGATTCCCCTTAAGTATCCTTCAAATATAACAGCAACTATTCTACATCATCCTCTCTTGAAAACTAAACATTTTTCAATGATAAAATTCAGGAAACTAATCAAATAATTGACATCAATTATAAAAGAAAAAAAATCCAAGAATGGAGAATTTTGATAAATTATTGTTAATGAGAATAAATGTCATATGATTCTAGCAACTAGATCCAACAATTTAAGGAATTATGGTTAGAGAAGATATAAATGTTCTAAACCTTGGCCCAGCAAAAATCATAGCATAAAACTTTGAAATTGTAAGAATTCTAAAAACTCTGCTTATTTAAGAAAAACAGTCCATTTTTGTTTAACAATTTGGACAATAAAGATGTAAAATATGACTTCAAAAGCTTAATGATTTTCTGAATGTCTTTTCTTAATTTAAATGTTTTAGGTAGTGCTTCTTTCATAAATAGTAATCTGAATTTTACTAATTCTTCCATTTCTGAGTGTCCCAGTTCTTTTGTTTTGTTTTGTTTTATTTTCCACACAGTGTTTGGAGCTCAGACTCTGAGGTTTTGGAAGTGTGCGACCTTCTCAGAGTGGAGCTGTGGTGTGCACTCCTGGGGAGAGGAAGGAGCTGGCCCTGGAGTGCATAGTGTTCTAGAGATCTCTGGGGTTCACTGGGAGAGAACATTCCCCTTACTGGAATACTTTTGGAAGCGGGTTTATAGCCTTCCCAAAGACAAAGCCAGCCAAAGGCCTTTCATCAACTAGGTGGAGAGGCTGTACTCTGGAGGAGGGGAGTGGATCTGCACCCCACAGGGTCCTTTAAGACCTTGGGTTTTGAATCCCAGCTGTGCAGCAAAGAGAAAATGCAGGAGAGCTGTGGCACTGGGTGAGCTGACTGCCCTCCCTATTCTGTGAGGGCTGGCTGAACAGGGAGGAGAGATTGGGGTGGCACCATTTCCCCCCCATACCAACACAGTGGGAGTTCACAGAGCAACACAGTGGCCCCCAGTGGAGGAGGGACCTGCTTATACCAGATCCTACCCTTGCTGCTCCCCCAGTGCCCAGCAACTGCTTATTTACTGGAGCAAGACTGACTCTGAGCCAAAGCAGCAGACCTCTTCTCCAGAAGACCCCATGCACAGCCAGCTATCCCCATGCACCAAGTGTACTGAAAATTGAGTGCTTCAAGATGACACCTACAGGGTTTTTTTTTTTTTCTTTGTTTTTTTCTTTTTTTCTTTGGGAATCGGGCTCATAGTTTCTTGTTTTGTTTTGTTTTTTTGTTTTTGTTTTCATTTCCTTTGCTCTTTTTTTCTGGATCGGTGTTTTAACCTCTTCTTTTTGTCTTTTCTTCTTCTTTCTTTTTTTCCTTTTTAGTTGGAATCAGACTGAGAGTTTTTTGATTCTCTGTTAGGTTGTTTTTGTTCCCTTTCCTTTTCTCTTTTTTTCAGGATCAGGCTTTACCCCCGCCCCTTTTCCCAGAATTACTTCAACAATCAAATCAAAGTACACCTAGTTAAAGGTCCAAACACTCCACCACTGCAAGCAAGGAAGCACTCTGCAGAGGACTGACCAGTGGAAAAGAGTGGCCTAAATGCAACTGCAGAGTGCACCCAGAATACACCAGAAGCACTTCCTGGAATGCCAGGTCCCGGACAGTGTATGACCCCTTTTTAATATAGCAGGACTCTCAGGGGCAGAAAACATAACAAGTTTTTTAAAACACTCAAAAGACAGAAACTTAGCCAAAATGACAAAACAGAGGAATTCTCCCCAGAAGAAAGGTCAAGAAGGCATCACAGCCAGGGACTTGCTCAAAACAGATACAAGCAATGTATCTGAACAAGAATTTAGAACAGTCATAAGACTACTACCTGGGTTTGGAAAAAAAAGCATAGAAGACACCAGAGAAACTGTTGTGGCAGAAATCAAAGACCTGAGAAATAGTCAGGATGAAATAAAAATCGCTATAACTGAGATGCAAAACAACCTGGATACAGTGACAGCGAGGATTGAAGAAGCAGACAAGAGAAAAGGTGATATAGAAGATAAAATTATGGAAGGTAATGAAGCTGAAAAAAAGAGGAAAAGGAAATTATTAGATCTTGACGGGAGACTTAGAGAACTAAGAGATTCCATGAAACAAAACAATATCCATATCATAGAAGTCCCAGAAGAAGAGGAGCAGGGAAAAGGGGCAGAAGGTTGATTTGAACAAATTATAGCTGAGAACTTCCCTAATCTGGGGAAAGAAACAGGGATTCAAGTCCAAGAGGCACAGAGAACTCCCCTCAAAATCAACAAAAATAGGTCAACACCATTTCTCTTTAAAAATCCAAGCAATAATAAATTTAGTGCCTTTGTTATAAACTTACTTGCTTTACAAACTCTATTTATCAATATAGCTATCTGTCCATTTTTATTCTTATGAAACCATTTTGAGGTTTCTGGAGTGAAGTTTAACAAAGTTTTTATATACACAGTGGTGTGCTATGGTGGATTATATTAGATCAAATGAACTATTGCTAAATTTTCAGGAATTTTGTGAGCTAGTTGTTAAATTGTTGAGAACTAGAAAGCAGCCATGCTGGGAGTCTCTCTACCACAGAAATTGAAAAACACTACAGAGTAAATCTCTATTCCACCTACCCCCCACAAAAACAAAACAAAACAAACAAACAAAAAAACGGTTTGCTAAGATGCCACTGAACCAGGATAGTAGGGAATCTGTTAATTATTTCTTTGAACTTATTTCTTCTCATTGTCTGTTCCTTAATGAGAATATGTAATGTTGATAAAAACAGGAAAGGTATAGGATGCATGGGTGGCTCAATTTGAATGTTGGGCTCTTGATTTTAGCTAAGGTCATGATCTCACAGTTTGTAAGTTTGAGCCCCGTATTGGTCTCCACATTGACAGCATGGAACCTCTTTGGGATTCCATTTCTCTTCCTCTCTGTCTTTCCCTCCACTGCTCATGCTCTCTTTCTCTCTCAAAGTAAATATAAACTTCAAAAAAAATCCAGGAAAGGTATTTTTTAAAGAGGAAATTTTCTAATATTTGATGAAATGTTTTCCCTTGTAAGGCTCACCCATTGTGATTGGTTAACTTTAACATCACTCAAAGCAAGATTCATTCCTCACATATATGATAGCATTTCATTGTTTGGATGAAAAATTCCATCTGCTTACCTAAGCCATTTTATATACTATCATTCCCAGATTTTGCAGGAAAACAAAAGGGTAATTCTAATATTCAGAAAATACAAAAAAGAGTCTTTGAATAAATTACTCATTTCTTAGCTACACTTGGAAAAAAAGACTTTTAAAAGACTGGAGGAAATGTGTGTGTTTGTGGTGGAAAAGAGTTTATTTTAACTTGGAATATCTAATCTTCTTTAACAAAATAGTAATACTAATGCATATATTATACATTCTTTTGTCTTTTCTGAACCAATCTTCCTTCCATGTTTTAATGTGTCTTCATCAACCACAGCCAAATTCTCTAGCACTGTTGCTCTTTACCTTTACTGAAATGTTCTTTATTTTTCAATTCTAATTCCTCTCTGACATTCTTTAATAGATATATTGGTTTCTAATATTCGTGAAATGTGAACTTATAAGTTCTGTGCATTGAGCTGTCTAAATTCATTTGTCCTTCTTTTGTTATCAGTTCTTTATAAATTGTTTTATTCACCAAATAGAACTACTTGTTTTGTTCTAATCAATATGTATTTTCTTAGAATGTCTTTCAAGTTATTGGATGCAGTCTTCTTAAATTTAATACCACAGTAATTTAGTAATGTCTTCGATATTTGTGACAAAAGAAACAAAATTTAGGATTGACTGATTGATTTATACCCTGACTGAGTTCACAAGGTATCTTGGATGGTTTACAAGAAGAACTTCACATGTCACTACTTTATGGATCTTATCTGACAAAATTGCAAGTAACATTGATGAGAGCTTGTAGGGAAAACAGTAAGAATATATCACAGTAATACTGCACACAAAAAAAAACATGTCAAAGCACCGAACCAAATTAATTTTGTGATTGTAGTCTGTGAACTGTCCTATCCCCTCCCATAACACCCAGTCTGCCTCCTCAAGAAAATGCCACAGAGCTGAGACTGAGCCCTTGTCCCCTCTAATCAACAGGAAACTACTGTGGGAAGGATCGAGTCTCTTCAGAATGGTGACTCGTTAAACCTCTGGGTATTGGAAACCTTGATAAATATACAGAAGTGTGTGGATTCCACCTTCCAAATGTGTTGGTGGCCTTTGTGTTCTTTACTGAGAAGGAATCATCTTTCCTTACATACCTGCCATATGGTTTAATACTTGTTCTCACTGTAACTTTCCTATGAGCTAGAATTGAAGCCCCAGGCTTCACTCTGCTACCATGTCCCACCTCCACATATTCTGTCACCTGCAGGGACAGCCCAATCCCCACCCCCAGCTGATAGTACTTGAAATCCTGTTTTTCCTTTTTGCCCTCAAAGACAATTTTTCTGTGAGATTGACTTGAATAACTCTGAAAGCCTAGAGATAATTTACACAATTAGCTTAATAAAAACTACAAAATAAGTGAAACTGGAGGTCAATCCTATTAATAATATTGTACAGTTTCTTTCCTCAAAAATGCTTACCGCTCTCTGTATTTACGCGGGGAATGTATAATTCCAAGTCGTCATCAGATCTTGTTAGATCTATTAGTGCTGCCATTTTGTAACAACACAAACATTGAACTTCTCTATGGAAGTGTTGAATCACTATTTTGTACACTTGAAACTAATTTAAAAACACACACGCAAGTGTTGAACTTCAAACCGGTTGTTGTAATATATAGAAAAATCTATAAGATGAAATAGGTGGAAACTATCATTGAATATAACAAATACCTCATGATCAAGGACAGTTTATGTTATTTATCCTAAGAGTGACTTTTAGTCACCTGCTGTTTGTCTTAGATTGCCAGAAATGGTCAAAGATTGGAAGGAGATTTTAATAGTGGATATTACCCTACCTATCAGAACAACCTAATGTTTTACTTCACAAGATCCATTTAGTTTTATAAGCACTTTCCTGTTACAACCTGATGCAGAATCTTCACCCTGACTGCAAAGTATTTCCTGGGATCTGCAGAGGGTATCTTACAAGCACCCTTGAGTTGGTCCATCAGAGATTGCTATCATGCAGTAAACATTATAACCTCCCTTAATCTTCTGTCTTTCTTGCTCTTGGCCTGGGAACTTCTTGGATGTACTTGACTATTGCCATTACTGTGAAGACCTATGTGAAATGACAGGGCTTCTCTCTCAAAGATTTGAACACTTAAGTGTCCAGAAACATCCTTGAAAGCATGGACAGATTACTTGTTTATATCCTACTGTGTCACGCTTTGTTACTTGGGAAACTAAGCGGTGCCTCTTGTGTACCTGGTGCTAACAGAGTAATTCACAAATAGAGCCCTTCAGATTTTGTCTGCAGGTCCTCTCACAGTGGGACTCATATAGCACTTATTATAACAAGGAAAGAGAATATTCTGCACTTTCTCTTCCCCCATCCCTACATATTCTCCTCTCTCTCCAATAATCTTCTCACATCTGTTCTCCATGCAAGCAAACGCATAGGATACGAATGCCTGACGTTGCCTGCATGGCTGCCCAGTAGAAACATCCCAGACAGACATGCATCAACTGGAGTCTCAGTTAAGACCACTTCCTACATTTGTATTGCACTTCAGTGGGTCAGAGCTATTAAGGTACTTGTTTATCATTCTGTTGCAGTCCTTTCTTTTTTGTAGTCTGGATTTGCATCAGACTTTCCAACCTTCTTGTCAGATTCTTTTTGGAGGGAAGGCGACCTGGAAAATCTCCTAACCGTCAGTTCGTCCTATGCTTCACTGGCAGCCCATATCCTCCTACCCAAGCCTGCAGCTCCATTTACCACCCACCCACCTACCCTTCTTACCCTTAACTGACATCAAGCCAATTTCATTGCTGGACACTCCCATGACTTTCCTCTCTGCCTGCCTGTAAGCATGTACAGCTATAACATTCTCAGAATGGAGCATAAGGTCACAGGCAAAACTGTTCAGAAAATGGGAGGCAAATCTTAAAATGGAACAAGGCCACTGTTTTTGGAACTGAAATTCTCAGGGGGATTTTTCAAGTGCTTGGAGGCTGGTCTTGGAACAAGAACAGCTTGAGATTGTGTTCCAGTCCTACAGATTGCTGTCTCTGTCTCAGCAGGAAACAATTGTAGTATGTTCTGCAGCTTTTAGAAAATAAACATTTAACAACTTGGAAACACCAAATCCAGTCCTATTACTGACAGAAAGCAAGGATGCAAATCAAAGATATGGTGAGGCTATTTTTCTGCTCTCACAGAAAAAAACAAATATGAATAGGAAGTATTTTCTGAATACGACTTTCTGTTTATTTGGAGAGTAAAATACTAATCTCTGGCAAAGAATATTCCACATTTGGATTCAAAAGGTTTATAAGTGGGAATCAATCATATGTGAGAAATTGATTTTTTTCATGCAGTTGCTGGGTGAGAGGCATACTTCATGAAAGTAAATGAAGTTCTGTCTTGAGATAATGAGAATACAGTTGCCAAGAGAAGCTGTGAAATATTCCCTATAGATCCTTTTTCCCACTTGATCCTATATTATGTAATTATTTTTGGAAAGCTTTCAAAGTGGTGATGATTTCAATGCTGTAAAATGAATAAAGGGAAGTGCAACAGTTCTCAATTAAGATTGGAAGGGAAATAAGAATGTAAAGAATATGAAGGCCCTGCCAGCTCAGTATTGTATTTTAAGAAACAAATACTGAAACTTCTTCTATCAAATGCTTGGAGTTATCTATGGCTCCCATATGTAGTTGCCTTTTTTTAAATCTTCAAAGAGAAATTCATTTAATACATGTACAATAGACAAAGATAAAAATAGCCTAGTCTTCACATCACTGTCCACATCCCTTTTCCCTAATGTATTCCCAAGACATTTTCATGGTGTGATTGTCTTCCCTCTGGATGGATGTGTCTAGTAGTAGATACGTGATAATATTTTGCTTTTAAAGACTGAAGCATGGATATTTGTGGTCGTGCACCTATCGGTTCTGGGTTTCTTGTTTTTTGTTTGTTTTTGAAGATTTAATTTTTTCCTAGAGCAGCTTAGGATACATAGCAAAATTGGGAGGAAGGTACAGAGATTTCCCACCTACACCCTGCCGCCACTATAATTGCTTTTTAGTTTTTAGGGATTTTTTTTCTTTTCATTTTTGGTGTGCTTGGTCCAGAACTCTCTGTGGTCATACTATAAGGTCGTCTCTTCTTGGACTTCAGTCCCCTCGTATCTTCCTTGATACCATAGGATGTGCTTTCACATTTACCTTTCTGGCCACATCTCTGTGTCTTTTACTAACTTCTATACTTTACCTCATTTCTTAGATATGGAGATTTGCAAAGGTTCAGTCCTCAATTCTGTGCTATCTTTTATTCATGGTCATTACATAGTCTCAAAACATCATAAATTCTCTGTGTGTTTGGGTCCCAAAACTTCATCTTCAATCACTCAACTTATTTGAATTTCTCTTGGATGTCATGTCTTCTTTAGAGTTTATTATTAGTTGTTTCTTTCTAAAGAAGCTGTCCTGGCCCTTTCTTTTGCAGAAGAACACTATGAATGCAGCAGTTTATGGCATACTCACAGTGTATTACAATCATTTGTTTGCAAGCCTTGGATGTGAAGAAGGTGCATATGTGCGCAGTGGTATGTCACCTTGGACCTGCTAACTGGGCGCTCATAAGTGGACACAAAGGAAATAAAACATACCTCTAGGTGGCCATCATATTTGAAGGCCAGACAATCTTAGTATTATGCTTAGACAGTCCGATTTTGGAGCAATGTGAGTGGGTTGCCCCCTGCTCCATGGTGTGAATCAGTCTTACAAAATTGACAAAAGATAGAAATGCAATGACAAAAAATTAGTTTATAATTGCTAAGTGTAACCTTTAAGAGATGAAATACTTGTCTTTAAACGGAGTAATTAAGGCATTCTTTTTTTTTTTTCAATGTTTATTTTTGAGAGAGAGAAAGAGAGAGTGTGCTAGCACAAGCGGGGGAGGAGCAGAGAGAGGGAGACACAGAATCCAAAGCAGGCTCCAGGATTTGAGCTGTCAGCACAGAGCCAGATGCGGGGCTCGAACTCAGGAGCAGTGATCATGACCTGGGCTGAAGTTGAAGTTGGAAGCTGAACCAACTGAACAATCCTGGTGACCCTAGGGAATTCTTTTTGATGCAATTAAGTGCAGTTGGAAGGTCAAATTACAATCAACAATCTGATTAATAGTATAGAATTTCTACCTTAAAACACATATGAATGCCCCTAACCATTAAGTTTTCTGACAATGTTTGGGCATTTTATTTAACCTGTTCTTACATTCCCACCTGAATAGCACATTTTCACTGTATTTATTGATGCCTTAAATAAGATTAATGCCAAATATTATCCTGGGATACATGCTGCCTTTAAAAAGAGCTTTGAATATGGATGATCTGCTCTTTCTAATGGCTATTTTACAGGTTAATACTTGGAGGAACATCTTATCTTATTTTGAAATGCAGCTGGAAGAGGTAGTGGGAAGGGGGAGAATTGGATTCCACATACTTTCCCCTTGGCTATTTTGTCTTACATGTACCAGGTAGTTCTTGATCATGTGTATAATACCTTGGTAAAATCATAGTAGAAAATCAACAAATAAGGGTGGAAAAAAATAATAAAGAAAATGAAGAATTGAATGAATTGCTTCTTTTTCTGTTAAGCATGAAACCCTGGGGAATTGCAGTTGTAAAAATTACTGGAAAATACTCTAATAGCATAGATTATGGTTGCATTTCCCCCACTTTATAGAGATAATCATGTTTACATTATGTATTTGAAAATTGGGAATTGTTTTCTTACTATTTTTATGCTCACATGGGGAGAAATGAAACAGAAGACCTATAACCTGGAGATGACAAGCTTTCTTGGAAAGTTATTTTTCTCAGGCAGGGAGAGTGAGGGGAGTGAGCCATAAAATACAGGGAGAAATATTTTAAACGTTTTGTTTTGAATCCAGAATCTAAATTAATATAACTTAAGCAGTGGGAAGTCTTCTAATTTTGTTCACATTTTGTATTCTATTCTTGTGCTTATTTTATAGGGACCAATAATGATAGTGTGTAGTTAGAGATATGATTTTATATTATTCTATCCTAATCTCAGTATTCTGGTCTATCTTAACCCATATGTGTTGTTAGGTTTTCAGAGAGTGGAAGAATCCTTGTGGAACTCACATATTCTACCAATATCTTATCAACTTTACTATCTGTGAGACTAGTTTGCTTATGTCTTTCTTCTACAGCATATGCCATTCAGGCATTAAAACAACTTAGTGTCTTATTCTGAGCATCCCCTTGACCCAGCAACTATTTAACACTATTTCCTAAATTTAAGCATCTCTCAGATATGATTAAACCTGTGTTCAAGCCACCAAACACATATTGCCACAACTGGCGTTCATTCACAGGTCCATCATAAAAGGTAAATACACATCACTTTAGCCTGTCATGTTCTAACTTCTTCCCTTTGGCCTCAACAATGTCCTAGAAGACAGTACAACTTTGACATGTCCACAAGAAATTTGGCCCTTTTGATTATTTTGTGCAGTTAACTCTTGAGTCCCTCTGACCTCTCACCCTAATAAAAAACAAAAACAAAAACAAAAAATTGTTCTCTTGAGGCCAGTCCTTTAATGTTCTATCCCAGTTGTTATCAACATTTGGTCCTTGGATCAGCATTATCACTACTACCTCTTAACGCATTAAAGTCTATTCTAATGAATAGAAATAGTGGGGTAGGGCCTCAGCATTTATGTTTCACCAAGACCCTCAAGTGATTCTGATGCATGCAAAATTTTGAGAATCACTGCTGTATACAATGTTATATCAGGTTCCACAACCCGTTAGCAATGCATAGATACCAGCAGATGATATGGTTTTGTTATATATTATATCATATATCAGACTTCCAAATATTAGTAAATTCCAAGACCAAAATCTGCAGAGATAAGAAAACCCATCATTTGAGTTAATTCAAGTAATTGCTAAACAATAAAAAACTGAAGTAAGTTCATACTTCACATACATATTTTGCTAGGATCAAATGTCATACTATAAAACAGATCCAATAGAAATTGACCCCTTTTTATTTAAAATGTTGAGAATCTGCCTAAAATAAGCTTTTAGAAAATAAAACCTGAAACAACATGTATTTAAAGAGCAATGGCAATGATATGCGATTTGAAATTGAGAGTTTCTATATTCACAGCCTGCTTCAGGGGTGCCTGGGTGGCTCAGTCAGTGAAGCATCCAACTCTTGACTTCTGGGTTGTGCGTTTGAGCCCCATAATGGGCTCCGCACTGGGTACTAAGCCTGCTTAAAACAAAACAAAACAAAAACAAAAACAAAACAAACAAACAAAAACCTTCTTCAGTTGCTTTAGATATGGAGACCCTTGGACAAGTTAAGAAATTTATAATATTATTGTAGGAGTGACATGTGATCACCTGTGGAATTTTCTAATAGAGATCCTGAAACAGAATAAATACTCAATTATACTTCCAGAACCTAAAATTTTAAGTGTTTTCTTTCCTTTGCTGGCATGAACCTAGATTGATTTTTGAGACCTCATTACCCCAGCTTTCTATCTTAGTCTGTATGGAATCCACAGCCATTTTACTGAAGTAGTAAAACAACCATTTCTTGCATATTTACACTTATATTCTCAAGAGACATATGCAAATGCACAGGATGCCCTTGAGAATTTTGCATTTGGATCTGTGATTAAGATAAAATGAAACACAATTTGCATGACAGTATCCTTATGGCAAACACCTGAAGAAACTCAAGAATTGTCATTATTTTCCTGGACACTGCCACTGCATTTCTTTCTCTAAAGAGCCTTAAAAACTACCTGCTGCAGATAAAAGTATGTAAACAAATTCTCATTTGCTTATGCAACTATATTCTGGAACTTTCTAGAAGTAGGAGATAATGGAAAATCTGAAGCCCAAAAAGAATGTGTGCTTTGCCTTCCGTTCTGTGTGTTTTGTAACTATTATGAGATGGGATGTTAAAATACACGCAATTATTTTGAGATTGAGTGAATGGACATCTCTTCATAAAGAGAAAATTGATTTTAACCAATTACATTTTTGCTTATTTTGTGAGTAATATTCTGAATATTTTGTCTTAGTTTTGTGTGTGTTCGTGTATGTTAGAGGTGATATTGAGACCTTGTCATGGGAAATCTAACTAAGAAAAAGAGGCAGAGGGATCATCACAGAGATGTGAAACGCTGTCAAAAGGGGCCGATACTTTTGTTTGATCTTACGTTGGTAGAAAGATAAAGAAGAAATCTAAAATAATAAAATTATACTTGGATAGGATGTGAACAGCTACACAGAGTTCACTGGTTTCAATCAGAAATCTTGAGGATGTCAGAAATAGGTTTAATAGAAGTCAAATATTAAAAAGAAGATAGGTAGGCAGTTGGGACAACTAAAAATAAGAGAAAGAACTCAAGCCAGTGGCCTAAGTGTAGTTTGAGGCTCATGTTCAATATCATTTAAGCACTTTTATGGAGGAGGATACTAAAGTTAAGGGAGGTAATATTACTTGGCCAAGTTCTTACAGCTAGATAGAAGAAAAGGAAATTAAGTCTAAGACTTCTTAATGCCATAAGAATGTTTTCACCTCCTCTACTATATTGCCTCAGAACTTAGGAAGAAGGCGCAGGATGGTAGCGTGCCTGTTCTAAAGAAGGATTGAAATATTAATGACTAGCTGGCAATAAGGACCCCAGTGGGCTGTCAGTTAGTGATCTAATTGGAATGAAGCAGGTGCCAAGCAGCCATGACTAGGCCCCCTGATCTTGGTTCAAGGAGCACATCCCTTCCCTCTATTTCCCACTAGAATATGTAGGTTTCTCCAAGAGTCTGTAGAGAAAGATACTAAGGATTATAAAAATATGATAAAATGTAGGAAAATATTCTATCAAATTGTTTTTTTTCTTTCATAGAGAAGAAAGGGAAGAATTAAGTCTTACATGCCATATATATTTTTCTTTACATGATTTATATTACTACTCTATTCTTACATATTATAGCTGAACTCCTTGCAGCTATAGACTATTGTAGTAGAGGAAAATTTGTCTTCCCTTTACTCATCTTAGGTTTACTGTCTGAGATCCTATAAATTAGAGTAATAAAAACAGATTAACAAGAGAAAAACCAACAGAAGTCCACTAACATGTGCATCCTGCATATGCATGGGAACACCAGGTGATGAGTGAAGCAAAGGTGTGGTTAGAATTTGGGCTTATATTCCATCTTAACAAAAGAACAATGTAGTTTTAGAGAAGAAAAAAAAAAAAGAAGAAGGAAAAGGCCTTTGAGCTTCCAGTTAGGAAAACTCTGGGAAGACAAATATATAGGGGAATGAATGGTGGATAAGGGCTAGTTAGCAGTGTTTATTATGTAGACGTTTCTGGTGCTCTGTACTAATAAATGTCTAGAATTGTCTCTGGAGATTAATGCCTGTCCCTCCTGTTAGAGAGGGAAGAAGAGACACTGTTACAAATTTATGTTCTGTTGTTAGACAAATAGGGAGTGAGCTGAGAGGTTTTCTTATATTTGCTTCTCCTCAAATGCCTTCAGCTCAAAATAATCCTCATGACAAAGTAGCGTATTTTGGGGTGACATTTTATATGCTACCCTTCACTGTCCTTATCTTTGCCTTACCAGGTCATTATTTTATGTTATTATTTTAGAAATATTAATGCTATTTCTATGAAACTTTTATTGAAATGCATCTCATGAAATCCACTATATATTACTAAGAAAATTCTAAGAAAAAATTCCTTGAAGTATCTATCTACATTATCACACTCTTGATAGGATTAATTTTATTCATTAATACTCACACTTTTTGGGGTTTTTTTCCCTGAATTTGTCACTATGAACCATAGTATTTGAGTTAAAATAAAAGGTCAAGGTATCACATTTATGAAGTCTTACATGCCATCTGTATTTTTCTTTATTTTTCAAAGAGGAATTTAGTAGAGTCATAGGTTCACATGGGTCTGTTGAAACACTGAAACCAGCTTTGTTTATATGTTTTACCTATGTTGTTAGATGGCTATCTAGTCTTCCCCTTAAAAAATTTACACTCTAGTAGTTAAGACAAGAGTTACAAACATGAAACTCTTAAGAGTTAAGAATGAAAGTAGTTTCAGAAAGATGTCCAAAATGGTGTCCATAGAAAATGGCATAGAATGAAAACATTTAGGAAGAGGGTAGCTCAGTTGGTTAAGCATCTGACTCGATCTCAACTCACTCATGATCTCATGGTTCATGAGTTCAAGTCCCACATTGGGCTCCTTACTGACAGAGAGGAGCCTGCCTGGGATTCTGTCTATCCCTCTTTCTGCCCCTCCCCTGCTCTCTCTTGCTTGCTTTCTCTAAAAACTAAACTTTTTTTTTAACGTTTATTTATTTTTGAGAGAGAGAGAGAGAGAGAGAGAGAGAGAGAGAGAGAGACACAGTGTGAGCGAGGGAGGGGCAGAGAGAGAGGGAGACACAGAATCCGAAGCAGGCTCCAGGCTCTTCCAGCACAGAGCCCAACGTGGGGCTGGAACTCACAAACTGTGAGACCATGACCTGAACCAAAGTCAGACGCTTAACTGCCTGAGCCACCCAGGCACCCCCAAGATAAACTTTTTTTTAAAAGGCAGTGTTCTAATCATGTAACATGAAAAAATCTGACAGACATTAGAATGTCTATTCAACGTTTGAAATATACAGAACATTATAAAGAATAATGTAACAAATATTCATGTATACATAGACCACATTGGAAAACAAAACACAGTTAACATATTGAAACCCAGCATATTTGGACCCACTTCTCATGTTCTCTTCCTTCTGTCTCAGAGGTCGTTCTTCTTGGATTAGTGATTTTTATCCCCAAGTGCTACTTTATATATTTTAAATAACTTCTCTGAGATACAATTCACGTATCATATACTTCCCAAATTTAGAGTATACAGTTCAGTGGCTTTTAGTATATTGGTACGAGTTGTGTATCCATCACCACAGTCCATTTTAGAGCATTTCTGATACGGTAGCAAGAAACTCAAGTTCTTTATCCGTAACTCCCAAGCCTCCATCATCCCCTAGCCCCAGGGGACCACTCAGCTACTTGTGGTCTCTATTGATTTGTGGATACTTCTTATAAGTGAAATCACATCATGTGTGGTCATTTGAGATGTGTCATTTAGTATGTTCTCAAGGTTCATTCATGTTCTAATGTATCAATACTTCATTTTCTTTGTTTTGCAAGTAATAGTTTGGCATATGGATATATAATACTTTATTCATTTATCAGTTCATGGCTATTTTAGGTTGTTTCCAATTTATGTTATGTTAGGTTCATGAAGGTTCGTGAACAACTGTTATGAAGGTTCATGAACAACTTTTTGTGTGGACATGTTTTCATTGCTCTTGGGTATATACCTAGGAATGGAACTGTTGGATCATATGATAATTCTACATTTAGCCATTTAAGGAACTTCTAGACCATTTTCCAATGCAGCTACATAATTTTACATTCCTACCAGCAGTGTGTGAGAATTCCATTTTCTCCATATCTCTGTCAGTACTTGTTGTTATCTGTCTTTTTGAAAATAGCAATCTTAGTTTGTGTAAAATGAGTGGTATTTATTTTCACTTTCCTAAGTTAATAATTATTTATACATTTGTTACATATTTTAGTGTCCTGAAACATCATAGTATTCATTTATAATTTTTAAAATGTTATATAGATTTAATATAATTGTAACATTGTCTCTAAAATTATTTTGATTCAATATTTTAATTTTGAAATTCATCCTGTTTTTATATTTGGCTGTCATTTATATTTTTGCTCTCTATATTATTTCATCTTATGAGTATAACTGTTGGTTTATACATTCTTAATTTTTAATGTTTATTTGTTTATGTTGAGAGAGAGAGAGGGAGGGAGAGAATCCCAAGCAGCTTCACGCTCAGCACAGAGCCCAAGGCGGGGCTCGGTCCCACCACCATGAGATCACGACCCAAGCCGAAATCAAGAGTCTGACACTTAACTTACTGAACCACCCATGTGCCCCTATAAATTCTTATTTTTATTAATGAATGTGAAAGTTGTTAACAGTGCTACACATATTCATGCTTTCTTGTGTTCGTATGTCACAATTTTCACAGCCCCTAGGGAAGTCAACTTGTCCACTGTTCTTTCTCCTTTTAGCACTGAAAGTCTCATATCTGGGAATTCCAGATAGCTTCAAGTGAACCGGGGCATAGAGAATATTATGTTTTTGGCTTGGTGTTTTATTCTCTTAAACACATAAGAATATATTATACAAAATGTATTTCTTTATGTTACCATTTTTTGTATTTCCTTGTCTTCATTCTTGCTTTTACTGTCATGACCAATATGCTTTCTTACCTGCACTAATGTACTCAAATCCAGTTTTGTTATAGTTTCTGATACCACCACATTGTCTTTACACTCCCCCCCCCCCCACACACACACCTATTCCAAACTACTCCAAGTTTTGTCGCTGAGGAAACTTGGTAAAATGTGAAATTCAATATGGAAAATTATCACATACCTGAAAATGCTAACCAGGCTGACCATTGTGTAATTTTGAAGTAAGATTAAAGTAGGAAAGCTCACAAAAGTGTGGTTTTGTTTTTGGTCTTAGGTTCTCATACTAGATCAATATCATGGAAAAATATGGGTGATGCCATTCAATGTACCATCTTAAAAGACCTGTATTCACTGATTATAAACCATTTGGTGTGTGTGTTTGGTGAGGGGGGAGGTGAGTCACTCTACATATGATTGTAACTGTGAGCTATTTTTAAAAAAATTGTTCAGATTTGCAAAATCTTATAATTCAAGCCTGAATATCTTCTGGCTACATTGTGCACAAAAAGGAGAAAAGCCTCATTCCAAGTACTATTCAGAAAATGAACTTCCAGCTAACAAACAATAGTCCCACCTGGAGGAAAAATGAGCCCCAGATTCTGGGATTCATACTCCTATTCCAGCAGCATCATCACCCTGCCGTTGACTAAAATTTTTCTTAGTACTTTGAGCATGTGAAGAATCCCATTGACCCATCCATAAAATAATTGCATATGAGAATGAAATCCAACCTTAGTATCAATTCATTATTAAACACTTTCAATTTCAGTGGGAAAATGTACAAGCCCTTCTTATCCTCAGGGTTGCCAAGGAAGTGAACATTTAGAAAAATGAGCTTTGGGTGACTATTATTTTCCACCCAATTCAAAGAACTGATGAGAGGCCAAGTGTCGTCACACTGTTGTTATTAGTTCTAGTGGAATTCAAACTAGAAATACTATGGTAGATGGAAAGCTGAGGAGAATATGTAAAATATATGTTTTTATATATTTTATATGTGTATATGTATAAAATATGTATATAATATATATTTATAATTGGTAAACAATAATGCAGAGCAGCATTGTACTTAAATATCAAATGTTGTTAGTTGAGAGATGGATATATGGTAAAAGTTTAGTTTATCCAAAACTATAATCTCTTTTTTTCTGAAGTTGAGAATTCACTGTGCATCCATTGGTTGACATTTTTCAAAAGGGGTGGCTATCGTTTGACAGTAAGCCAAACAGAGTAGCAGAAGTCTAAGAAATCACTCATTAAATGTATTTGTGGAGCACCTGGGTGGCTCGGTTTGTTAAGTCTCCAACTCTTGATTTTGGCTCAGGTCATGATCTCAGAGTTTGTGGGTTCAAGACTGGTGTCGGGCTCTTCACTGTCAGTGCACAGCCTGCTTGGGATTCTCTCTCTCCCTCTCTCTCT